>NW_027197820.1:42500-54357 GCF_038502225.1 Cherax quadricarinatus
CACACTGAAAGACGGCAGGAAGAAAGAAAGGAGATTGAGAAAATCATCACGGAAATAGGGGGAGAAGACATGGACGAGATTGTAAATTTTCAGAGAATAGGGGGGTACTTGAAGGGGAGAAATCGACCGATCAAGCTGATTCTCAGGACAGAAACAGTGCGGAACAGGATCCTCCAAGAAAAACCACGGTTGAGAAGCTCGGAAGAGTACAAGAAGGTGTTCCTAGACAGAGACAGAACACAAAAAGAGAGACAGCAGCTGAGGGAGAGGACAAAAAAGCGAAAGGAGCTAGGAAAGGAGACAAGGATGGAACCAGCAGAGGTCAGTCAGAGCAGAACAGAGCAGCAAGAGCAAGCACACACACAACTATCCTCAGAACCCCACAACCTATCACACCATCCCAACACACAATAAAATCCATACCCACAGCTTCCACCCAACCCCCAACCATAGAATCCCACAGTATGCTACCAGGTCTCCCACCCCCACAGGCTCCCCAAACCACAGTGTTGGAAAGGAAACTGAAGGTATGGTACACAAACGCTGATGGAATAACAAACAAGTGGGAGGAGTGGCACGAAAGAGTCAAAGAGGCATCACCAGACATCATAGCAATCACAGAAACCAAACTTACAGGTATGATAACAGATGCCATCTTCCCAACGGGATACCAGACCCTGAGGAAAGACAGAAGGAACAGGGGGGGGGAGGAGTGGCATTGCTGATCAAACACCGATGGAATTTTGATGAGCTGGAGAGAGGAGACAGCGGAGAAGAAAGTGATTGCATAGCGGGAACGCTTCACTCTGGAGGTCCCAAGGTGATAATTGCAGTGATGTATAACCCACCACAGAACAGCAGGAGGCCAAGGCAAGAGTATGACGAGAGCAATAGAGCGATGGTTGACACACTGGCTGCAGTGGCCAGAAGAGCTCATACATGTAGGGCAAAGCTCCTGATCATGGGCGACTTTAACCACAAGGAGATCGAATCGGAGAACTTGGAGCCACATGGGGGCCAACATACATGGAGGGCTAAGATGATGGAGGTGGTACTGGAAAACTTCATGTACCAACACGTAAGGGACACTACAAGAGAGAGAGGAGAGGATGAACCAGCAAGACTGGACTTAGTATTCACCTTGAGTAGTGCAGATATTGAGGACATCACATATGAAAGACCCCTTGGGGCCAGCGATCATGTGGTTTTGAGCTTCGAATACACAGTAGAGCTACAAGTGGAGGGGGAAGCAGGAAGGCCAGGACGAATGAAACCAAACTATAGGAAAGGGGACTACACAGGAATGAGGAACTTCCTGAATGAGGTTCAGTGGGACAGAGAACTGGCAGGAAAACCAGTTAATGAGATGATGGAATATGTAGTCACAATGTGCAAGGAGGCTGAGGAGAGGTTTGTACCCAAGGGTAACAGGAATAATGAAAAAGCCAGGATGAGCCCATGGTTCACTCAAAGATGCAAGGAGGCAAAAACCAAGTGTGCTAGGGAATGGAAGAAATATAGAAGGCAAAGGACCCAGGAGAATAAAGAGAGCAGTCGTAGAGCCAGAAACGAATATGCACAGATAAGAAGGGAGGCCCAACGTCAATATGAAAACGACATAGCAGCAAAAGCCAAATCTGACCCGAAGCTGTTATACAGCCACATCAGGAAGAAAACAACCATCAAAGACCAGGTAATCAGGCTAAGGAAGGAAGGAGGAGAGACAACAAGAAATGACAGTGAAGTATGTGAGGAACTCAACAAGAGATTCAAAGAAGTGTTCACAGAGGAGACAGAAGGGGCTCCAGAAAGACGGAGAGGTGGGGTACACCACCATGTGCTGGACACAGTACACACAACCGAGGAAGAAGTGAAGAGGCTTCTGAGTGAGCTAGATACCTCAAAGGCAATGGGGCCAGATAACATCTCTCCATGGGTCCTGAGAGAGGGAGCAGAGGCACTATGTGTACCCCTAACAACAATATTCAATACATCTATTGAAACAGGGAGATTGCCTGAGGCATGGAAGACAGCAAATGTGGTACCAATCTTTAAAAAAGGAGACAGACATGAAGCACTAAACTACAGACCAGTGTCACTGACATGTATAGCATGCAAAATCATGGAAAAGATTGTCAGGAGAAGAATGGTGGAACATCTAGAAAGGAATGATCTCATCACCAGCAGACAACATGGTTTCAGAGACGGGAAATCCTGTGTCACAAACCTACTGGAGTTCTATGACATGGTGACAGCAGTAAGAGAAGAGAGAGAGGGGTGGGTGGATTGCATTTTCTTAGACTGCAAGAAGGCGTTTGACACAGTACCACACAAGAGATTAGTGCAAAAACTGGAGGACCAAGCAGGAATAACAGGGAAGGCACTGCAATGGATCAGGGAATACTTGTCAGGAAGACAGCAGAGAGTAATGGTACGAGGCGAGGTATCAGAGTGGGCACCTGTGACCAGTGGCGTCCCACAGGGGTCAGTCCTAGGACCAGTGCTGTTTCTGGTATTTGTGAACGACATGACGGAAGGAATAAACTCCGAGGTGTCACTGTTTGCAGATGACGTGAAGTTGATGAGAAGAGTTCATTCGATCGAAGACCAGGCAGAAATACAAAGGGATCTGGACAGGCTGCAGACCTGGTCCAGCAACTGGCTCCTGGAGTTCAATCCCACCAAGTGCAAAGTCATGAGGATTGGGGAAGGGCAAAGAAGACCGCAGATGGAGTACAGTCTAGGGGGTCAGAGACTACAAACATCACTCAAGGAAAAAGATCTTGAGGTGAGTATAACACCAGGCACATCTCCTGAAGCGCACATCAACCAAATAACTGCTGCAGCATATGGGCGCCTGGCAAACCTCAGAACAGCATTCCGACATCTTAATAAGGAATCGTTCAGGACCCTATACACCGTGTACGTTAGGCCCATATTGGAGTATGCGGCACCAGTTTGGAACCCACACCTAGCCAAGCATGTAAAGAAACTAGAGAAAGTGCAAAGGTTTGCAACAAGACTAGTCCCAGAGCTAAGAGGTATGTCCTATGAGGAGAGGTTAAGGGAAATCAACCTGACGACACTGGAGGACAGGAGAGATAGGGGGGACATGATAACGACTTACAAAATACTGAGAGGAATTGACAAGGTGGACAAAGACAGGATGTTCCAGAGACTGGACACAGTAACAAGGGGACACAGTTGGAAGTTGAAGACACAGATGAATCAAAGGGATGTTAGGAAGTATTTCTTCAGCCACAGAGTAGTCAGGAAGTGGAATAGTTTGGGAAGCGATGTAGTGGAGTCAGGATCCATACATAGCTTTATGCAGAGGTACGATAAAGCTCATGGTTCAGGGAAAGTGACCTAGTAGCGACCAGTGAAGAGGCGGGGCCAGGAGCTTGGACTCGACCCCCGCAACCTCAACTAGGTGAGTACAACTATGTGAGTACACACACACACACACACACCCACACACACACACACACACACACACACACACACTCACACACACACACACACACACACACACACACACACACACACACACACACACACACACACACACACACACACAAATAAAACTCCAATAATGAAAAAAAATATTCAAACTCAGATTCGAACTCTTGACAAAAAGAATTACAGCGGCGGCCTCTCTTATAACTTAACCGTCAGACCTTCTTATTAATGTCTCTGACACTGCAGTGTTGTATTTGAGTGTTACTGTATTACTTGTGTGTTACTGTACATATCTCTGTACATTAATACTTATTTTATGTATAACTGAACTGGTTTAGTGTTCTGGTGTAACAACATGTTAGTGTTCTGGTGTAACAACATGTTAGTGTTGTGGTGTAACAACATGTTAGTGTTCTGGTGTAACAACATGTTAGTGTTGTGGTGTAACAACATGTTAGTGTTCTGGTGTAACATGTTAGTGTTCTGGTGTAACAACATGTTAGTGTTCTGGTGTAACAACATGTTAGTGTTGTGGTGTAACAACATGTTAGTGTTCTGGTGTAACATGTTAGTGTTCTGGTGTAACAACATGTTAGTGTTGTGGTGTAACAACATGTTAGTGTTGTGGTGTAACAACATGTTAGTGTTCTGGTGTAACATGTTAGTGTTCTGGTGTAACAACATGTTAGTGTTGTGGTGTAACAACATGTTAGTGTTCTGGTGTAACATGTTAGTGTTCTGGTGTAACAACATGTTAGTGTTGTGGTGTAACAACATGTTAGTGTTGTGGTGTAACAACATGTTAGTGTTCTGGTGTAACATGTTAGTGTTCTGGTGTAACAACATGTTAGTGTTGTGGTGTAACAACATGTTAGTGTTCTGGTGTAACATGTTAGTGTTCTGGTGTAACAACATGTTAGTGTTGTGGTGTAACAACATGTTAGTGTTCTGGTGTAACATGTTAGTGTTGTGGTGTAACAACATGTTAGTGTTCTGGTGTAACATGTTAGTGTTCTGGTGTAACAACATGTTAGTGTTGTGGTGTAACAACATGTTAGTGTTGTGGTGTAACAACATGTTAGTGTTGTGGTGTAACAACATGTTAGTGTTCTGGTGTAACAACATGTTAGTGTTCTGGTGTAACAACATGTTAGTGTTCTGGTGTAACAACATGTTAGTGTTCTGGTGTAACAACATGTTAGTGTTGTGGTGTAACAACATGTTAGTGTTGTGGTGTAACAACATGTTAGTGTTGTGGTGTAACAACATGTTAGTGTTGTGGTGTAACAACATGTTAGTGTTGTGGTGTAACAACATGTTAGTGTTGTGGTGTAACAACATGTTAGTGTTGTGGTGTAACAACATGTTAGTGTTGTGGTGTAACAACATGTTAGTGTTCTGGTGTAACATGTTAGTGTTCTGGTGTAACAACATGTTAGTGTTCTGGTGTAACAACATGTTAGTGTTGTGGTGTAACAACATGTTAGTGTTCTGGTGTAACAACATGTTAGTGTTCTGGTGTAACAACATGTTAGTGTTGTGGTGTAACAACATGTTAGTGTTGTGGTGTAACAACATGTTAGTGTTCTGGTGTAACAACATGTTAGTGTTGTGGTGTAACAACATGTTAGTGTTGTGGTGTAACAACATGTTAGTGTTCTGGTGTAACAACATGTTAGTGTTCTGGTGTAACAACATGTTAGTGTTCTGGTGTAACAACATGTTAGTGTTGTGGTGTAACAACATGTTAGTGTTGTGGTGTAACAACATGTTAGTGTGAGGAAATGGTATGGTGATACCGACAAGATGTGGAAAAAGACACTTATGTACAGTTCAGGACATTTATTAAAGGAAACGTTTCGCCACGAGTGGCTTCTTCAGTCCTAATACAGAGAAAACTAAGAAAACACACATATATATAGTGGTGGGAGTCAGGTGAGGTGAAGCGTGGGTAGAGGTGGTAGTAGTAGTAGTAGTAGTAATGGAACTAAGGAGGTGAGGTTAGAGAGGGACCTGCTGGCATCAAGTAACACCAGTTCCCAGGATGGGTAATATCCTCTTGCTTAGTAATTTTGAAATACTGTAACTACCGGATTTTTGCTTTATAGTGTTACTGACAGAAATTAGTGCAGCTTCAATGCATTTTCTCCGTCTTAAGTCGTCTTCTTTAATAACTAGTTTAGCTTCATTGAATTTCATGAGGTGTCCAACATCGTCTCTATGTTGAACACATGCGTTTTTGCGGTCATCATTTCTGCAAGCATTTTTGTGTTCTGCTATCCTAATGTCCAGAGTTCTGGCTGTTTCCCCTACATATACTTTGTCACACCCCCCACATGGTATAGTGTAGATTCCTGCACTTGTGCCAGAATCATGCTTGGGTTTTTGTATCAGGTTCCTAATAGTAGTTGAAGAGCTGGTAGATATTTTAGCCAGTTTTCTGTCAAACATTTTTGAAACATTAGTGGCAACGTTGCTGACCGGTAAAACGATGTAACTTGGAGGCTTTTCTTCAATTTGATAGGTGTTGGTCTTGCTGAGGATACGTGTTGCACGTTTCCTGCAGTCACGTATGAAGTGTAGGGGAAAGTGTAGTGAACTAAAAGAGTTGGTGATGTATGTACATTCTTCTTCGAGGAACTGCGGACTGGAAATTCTGTAGGCTCTCAGAAAGAAGCCAATAACTACCCCTCTTTTAGTTCTTGTGTCATGGTGAGAGAAGAAATGTAGAAGATCATTCTTGTAGGTAGGCTTCCGGTAGACTTTAAAAGAAAGTTTGCTTTCCCCTGTGCGTAAGAGAACGTCGAGAAAAGGTAACTGGTTGTCCTTCTCCTCCTCTAGAGTAAATTTAATAGTAGGTTCCAGAGTGTTGATGGTGTTGAGGATGCCCTGTACGTCAAGATTTTTGGGTACAATGACCAAAATATCATCTACGTACCGCATCCAAGTAACTGAACGAGGGATGTTATTGAGGATCCTTCTTGATTCCAGGTCCTCCATATATAAATTGGCAAGAACTGCACTAAGGGGGGATCCCATGGCTAGTCCGAAGAGTTGTTTGTACTTCTTGTCCTCGAACCTAAAACAGTTATAACGAACACAAAGTTCGACAAGGCTCACAAAATCTTGGCGGGGTACAGGTAACTCTGTATCATCTTTAATCACCCTGCGAAGAAGATCAATGGCTTGATCAACTGGGACATTGGTGAATAAGGCAGTCACGTCAAAACTTGCAAGCTTCTTATCACTCATGTCGAGATCCCTGATACGGTTAAGGAGGTCACCCGAATGCTTTAGATGAGCCTGACTGATTGTACCCAGGAGCTTTGACAAATATTTCGCCAAAACTCCTGCTAGACTGTGAGGGGCGCTGCCGATACCAGATGTAATGGGTCTCATAGGCACATTTGGTTTGTGGGTCTTTGGTAAACCATAAAGTCTAGCTGACTTGGGGTTGGTAGGGATGAGGCGCAAGAGCTTTTTACCTTCTTCTGATTTCCTGAGTATACTGCGGGTCTTACTGAGAAAAGAATCTGTTTCTTTCCTCCATGCATGTTCGGGGATGGAAACGTATGTGTTGGCGTCGTTCAATAAATCTTGCATCTTACTAACGTAGTCTGTACTGTTGAGGATGACCACTCCTCCTCCTTTGTCCGCTGTGGTGATGAGAATATCATTATTGGTAGCTAAGTGTTTGAGTGCCTGGATGTAGCGACGAGGAATGACTGGACGACTAGGTTCAGAAACTGCAGCTGCAATAAGTCCTTGTATGAAACCTTTGTTAAACTCAGAGTCACCGAAGAAATGGTTTTTGATCACTGTGTCTAACTCGCATTTAGGCTTCCGTATGCCAGTAGCAAACTTGAGACCTAAGCTGAGTGCTTCGGATTCTGTATCACTGAGAACATAAGAAGAAAGGTTATTGATGATGTCAGCTCTACCAATATCTTTCCATTTGCTGTGTTGACAGAGAGAGGAAAGTTTTCTTGAGAGCCGTAGTTTCTGCTGTAGGTTGGCGGTGGTAACTTTGCTTAGGATGTGTTCGGCGGTGCGTCTGTCAGGAGTGGGAAGGGAAGTGAGAGCTAGGTGAGCACTATGGAAATAATCTTTGGAGCAAGCTGATAGATCTTCCTTGCACTCTCGTAGATAGTGGTAAGTAGCAGGAGAGAAGGGATGTTTAGAATCCGTGAGATGGTGTGGAGTGGATCTAGGTGCGACCATTTCTTCTATGCAGTCTTGCAGAAAAGAGGAACGGTTCTTGAAGCTGTGTGCCTTCAGGAGGAGAGAAAGGTAGTCTCACTCTCACTTCCCTTCCCACTCCTGACAGACGCACCGCCGAACACATCCTAAGCAAAGTTACCACCGCCAACCTACAGCAGAAACTACGGCTCTCAAGAAAACTTTCCTCTCTCTGTCAACACAGCAAATGGAAAGATATTGGTAGAGCTGACATCATCAATAACCTTTCTTCTTATGTTCTCAGTGATACAGAATCCGAAGCACTCAGCTTAGGTCTCAAGTTTGCTACTGGCATACGGAAGCCTAAATGCGAGTTAGACACAGTGATCAAAAACCATTTCTTCGGTGACTCTGAGTTTAACAAAGGTTTCATACAAGGACTTATTGCAGCTGCAGTTTCTGAACCTAGTCGTCCAGTCATTCCTCGTCGCTACATCCAGGCACTCAAACACTTAGCTACCAATAATGATATTCTCATCACCACAGCGGACAAAGGAGGAGGAGTGGTCATCCTCAACAGTACAGACTACGTTAGTAAGATGCAAGATTTATTGAACGACGCCAACACATACGTTTCCATCCCCGAACATGCATGGAGGAAAGAAACAGATTCTTTTCTCAGTAAGACCCGCAGTATACTCAGGAAATCAGAAGAAGGTAAAAAGCTCTTGCGCCTCATCCCTACCAACCCCAAGTCAGCTAGACTTTATGGTTTACCAAAGACCCACAAACCAAATGTGCCTATGAGACCCATTACATCTGGTATCGGCAGCGCCCCTCACAGTCTAGCAGGAGTTTTGGCGAAATATTTGTCAAAGCTCCTGGGTACAATCAGTCAGGCTCATCTAAAGCATTCGGGTGACCTCCTTAACCGTATCAGGGATCTCGACATGAGTGATAAGAAGCTTGCAAGTTTTGACGTGACTGCCTTATTCACCAATGTCCCAGTTGATCAAGCCATTGATCTTCTTCGCAGGGTGATTAAAGATGATACAGAGTTACCTGTACCCCGCCAAGATTTTGTGAGCCTTGTCGAACTTTGTGTTCGTTATAACTGTTTTAGGTTCGAGGACAAGAAGTACAAACAACTCTTCGGACTAGCCATGGGATCCCCCCTTAGTGCAGTTCTTGCCAATTTATATATGGAGGACCTGGAATCAAGAAGGATCCTCAATAACATCCCTCGTTCAGTTACTTGGATGCGGTACGTAGATGATATTTTGGTCATTGTACCCAAAAATCTTGACGTACAGGGCATCCTCAACACCATCAACACTCTGGAACCTACTATTAAATTTACTCTAGAGGAGGAGAAGGACAACCAGTTACCTTTTCTCGACGTTCTCTTACGCACAGGGGAAAGCAAACTTTCTTTTAAAGTCTACCGGAAGCCTACCTACAAGAATGATCTTCTACATTTCTTCTCTCACCATGACACAAGAACTAAAAGAGGGGTAGTTATTGGCTTCTTTCTGAGAGCCTACAGAATTTCCAGTCCGCAGTTCCTCGAAGAAGAATGTACATACATCACCAACTCTTTTAGTTCACTACACTTTCCCCTACACTTCATACGTGACTGCAGGAAACGTGCAACACGTATCCTCAGCAAGACCAACACCTATCAAATTGAAGAAAAGCCTCCAAGTTACATCGTTTTACCGGTCAGCAACGTTGCCACTAATGTTTCAAAAATGTTTGACAGAAAACTGGCTAAAATATCTACCAGCTCTTCAACTACTATTAGGAACCTGATACAAAAACCCAAGCATGATTCTGGCACAAGTGCAGGAATCTACACTATACCATGTGGGGGGTGTGACAAAGTATATGTAGGGGAAACAGCCAGAACTCTGGACATTAGGATAGCAGAACACAAAAATGCTTGCAGAAATGATGACCGCAAAAACGCATGTGTTCAACATAGAGACGATGTTGGACACCTCATGAAATTCAATGAAGCTAAACTAGTTATTAAAGAAGACGACTTAAGACGGAGAAAATGCATTGAAGCTGCACTAATTTCTGTCAGTAACACTATAAAGCAAAAATCCGGTAGTTACAGTATTTCAAAATTACTAAGCAAGAGGATATTACCCATCCTGGGAACTGGTGTTACTTGATGCCAGCAGGTCCCTCTCTAACCTCACCTCCTTAGTTCCATTACTACTACTACTACTATTACCACCTCTACCCACGCTTCACCTCACCTGACTCCCACCACTATATATATGTGTGTTTTCTTAGTTTTCTCTGTATTAGGAGTTTTCTCTGTATTAGGACTGAAGAAGCCACTCGTGGCGAAACGTTTCCTTTAATAAATGTCCTGAACTGTACATAAGTGTCTTTTTCCACATGTGTCATATACATTGTCTGCCATCAGTGTGTGACTCACAGTTGTGTCATATACATTGTCTGCCATCAGTGTGTGACTCACAGTTGTGTCACATACATTGTCTGCCATCAGTGTGTGACTCACAGTTGTGTCATATACATTGTCTGCCATCAGTGTGTGACTCACAGTTGTGTCATATACATTGTCTGCCATCAGTGTGTGACTCACAGTTGTGTCATATACATTGTCTGCCATCAGTGTGTGACTCACAGTTGTGTCATATACATTGTCTGCCATCAGTGTGTGACTCACAGTTGTGTCATATACATTGTCTGCCATCAGTGTGTGACTCACAGTTGTGTCATATACATTGTCTGCCATCAGTGTGTGTCTCACAGTTGTGTCATATACATTGTTTGCCATCAGTGTGTGACTCACAGTTGTGTCATAAACATTATTTGCCATCAGTGTGTGACTCACAGTTGTGTCATAAACATTGTTTGCCATCAGTGTGTGACTCACAGTTGTGTCATATACATTGTCTGCCATCAGTGTGTGTCTCACAGTTGTGTCATATACATTGTTTGCCATCAGTGTGTGACTCACAGTTGTGTCATAAACATTGTTTGCCATCAGTGTGTGACTCACAGTTGTGTCATAAACATTGTTTGCCATCAGTGTGTGACTCACAGTTGTGTCATAAACATTGTCTGCCATCAGTGTGTGACTCACAGTTGTGTCATAAACATTGTTTGCCATCAGTGTGTGACTCACAGTTGTGTCATAAACAGTGTCTGCCATCAGTGTGCGACTCACAGTTGTGTCATAAACATTGTCTGCGATACTGTCCAGTGTACTTAAAAAATAGTTTATAATTCTATATAATACTGAGTTCTGGTGTTTTTGAACAATATTATAAGTAAAAGATGACATGAAAGTTACACTTGTTAATAACTATCACAATGATGATGTCTGAGTTATTCTTGTCTCTATAAACAAAAATATATAGAAGCACCCCGTTTCATTTCAGTTTTTTGTAAATAACTTATGCAATAATATTTTTATGATTCAGAATACAATCATGTAGGTAGGCATAAGAATTTGAAAAACATAAATGAAGCTCATAATAAAATAAAATAAATAAAAATACATTTGGTTATTATACTCAAGTTTTTATTAAATTATTTTTATAAAAATTATTTTGAATAACAATCTCAGTAAAAACTCTAGTGTTTGCTCTTTTTCCCTAGCTTATAGTATTTATTGTTTTAATTAACATTTCGTAATTATCTATATTATATTAATTATATTTATGGTGCTACATTATCTGGGTATTATAATTAATGTTAAAGTTGACAGTAGTTGTTGTACTTACAAACTTCCTCCTGAACCTCATCATCATCCTCAAAGTCTCTCTTTGTAAAGAAATATTTCATGGATTCATTTTTTCAACCATTTCCTCTAGAACTTAATACTTTAGAGTTCGTACGATTAATAAGAGCATAAGAATGGAGGAACACTGCATGAGGCCTACTGGCCCATACCAGGCAGGACCATCTCAAAACCAATCATTCCCACCTTCTTATTTCTCCAACCTAATTGCAAAACTAACAAATCTTTCACACTTTTTTATTTATCTAACCTATTTTTAAATTTCTCGACGGTTTTAGCCACTATGATCTTACTTGGTAGATTGTTACACTCACCGACAACTGTCAAAACCTGTACTTTCCTACGTACATTCTAAATTTAAATTTATTCAATTTTTAATCATTATTTTGAGTTCTTTCCAGACTCAATTTCCTTGGTACATTATTTGTATTG
>NW_027197821.1:0-54319 GCF_038502225.1 Cherax quadricarinatus
CAACTCATTTACTGACTTCCCTGCCAGTGCTCTGTCCCACAGGAAATTCTTCATGCCTCTGTAGTCCCCTCTCTTGTAGTTTGGTTTCGTTCGTCCTGTCCTTCCTGCTTCCCTCTCCACTTCCCTCTCCACTTCCATGATGTTGCAGTGTCTGACACTGCAACATCATGGAATCTTGGTTCAGAGGACATCTACAAGACCTTCTTCACGGCTTCTGCAACTAACCCATCTCTTTGGGAAGGACCTACTTCCACTGGGGAATCCCGCCTACCAGTGACTGCCCTCGTCTGCTGCCCGTCCCTATCCACTGACGCGTATATAACCGCCAGTCTTCTTGCCTTTTCTCCAGATTCTCCTCCACCACGATGCTGTGAACACTAACTCCAAGGCCGAGGGACTGATTACCTCATCTTTTGTATATAGTTCTACAAGATGGGTCCTACACAGATGACAGCAAGGAAATGAGTGAGCTACTCAAGTCCCAATATGACTCAGTTTTTAGCAAGCCGCTAACCAGACTGAGAGTCGAAGACCAAAATGAATTTTTTATGAGAGAGCCACAAAATTTGACTAACACAAGCCTATCCGATGTTATCCTGACGCCAAATGACTTCGAACAGGCGATAAATGACATGCCCATGCACTCTGCCCCAGGGCCAGACTCATGGAACTCTGTGTTCATCAAGAACTGCAAGAAGCCCCTATCACGAGCCTTTTCCATCCTATGGAGAGGGAGCATGGACACGGGGGTCGTCCCTCAGTTACTAAAAACAACAGACATAGCCCCACTCCACAAAGGGGGCAGTAAAGCAACAGCAAAGAACTACAGACCA
Source organism: Cherax quadricarinatus (assembly GCF_038502225.1). Lineage (NCBI taxonomy): Eukaryota > Metazoa > Arthropoda > Malacostraca > Decapoda > Parastacidae > Cherax > Cherax quadricarinatus. The sequence continues at coordinate 834 of NW_027197821.1, forward strand.
ATAGCACTAACATCCCATATCATAAAAATCTTTGAAAGGGTCCTAAGAAGCAAGATCACCACCCATCTAGAAACCCATCAGTTACACAACCCAGGGCAACATGGGTTTAGAACAGGTCGCTCCTGTCTGTCTCAACTACTGGATCACTACGACAAGGTCCTAAATGCACTAGAAGACAAAAAGAATGCAGATGTAATATATACAGACTTTGCAAAAGCCTTCGACAAGTGTGACCATGGCGTAATAGCGCACAAAATGCGCGCTAAAGGAATAACAGGAAAAGTCGGTCGATGGATCTATAATTTCCTCACTAACAGAACACAGAGAGTAGTCGTCAACAGAGTAAAGTCCGAGGCAGCTACGGTGACAAGCTCTGTCCCACAAGGCACAGTACTAGCTCCCATCTTGTTCCTCATCCTCATATCCGACATAGACAAGGATGTCAGCCACAGCACCGTGTCTTCCTTTGCAGATGACACCCGAATCTGCATGACAGTGTCTTCCATTGCAGACACTGCAAGGCTCCAGGCGGACATCAACCAAATCTTTCAGTGGGCTGCAGAAAACAATATGAAGTTCAACGATGAGAAATTTCAATTACTCAGATATGGTAAACATGAGGAAATTAAATCTTCATCAGAGTACAAAACAAATTCTGGCCACAAAATAGAGCGAAACACCAACGTCAAAGACCTAGGAGTGATTATGTCGGAGGATCTCACCTTCAAGGACCATAACATTGTATCAATCGCATCTGCTAGAAAAATGACAGGATGGATAATGAGAACCTTCAAAACTAGGGAGGCCAAGCCCATGATGACACTCTTCAGGTCACTTGTTCTATCTAGGCTGGAATATTGTTAGGTAAGACACATATGCAACAGTTAGGTATCTTTATTTCGAAACGTTTCGCCTACACAGTAGGCTTCTTCAGTCGAGTACAGAAAAGTTGATAGAAGCAGAAGATACTTGAAGACGATGTAATCAGTCCATCACCCTTAAAGTTTTGAGGTGGTCAGTCCCTCAGTCTGGAGAAGAGCATTGTTCCGTTGTCTGAAACAATATGAAGTTGAAGTGACAGGATGGAGCCTTTATATAGTGCCAGGAGGTGAGACGTAGGTTGCTTTGGGAGGGCAGGTCCCTCTCAAACCCAGCCGTTCTCACTAGTAGAGGTTGTCGAAGTTGATGGTCTGTACCAAGATACCCTTGTGTTGCAGTGTCTGACAGAATGAACATTAAAATGGTATAAAATACCGACAGATTGTTAGGTAAGACACATATGCAACAGTTAGGTATCTTTATTTCGAAACGTTTCGCCTACACAGTAGGCTTCTTCAGTCGAGTACAGAAAAGTTGATAGAAGCAGAAGATACTTGAAGACGATGTAATCAGTCCATCATGCCTACTGTGTAGGCGAAACGTTTCGAAATAAAGATACCTAACTGTTGCATATGTGTCTTACCTAACAATCTGTCGGTATTTTATACCATTTTAATGTTCATTCTGTCAGACACTGCAACACAAGGGTATCTTGGTACAGACCATCAACTTCGACAACCTCTACTAGTGAGAACGGCTGGGTTTGAGAGGGACCTGCCCTCCCAAAGCAACCTACGTCTCACCTCCTGGCACTATATAAAGGCTCCATCCTGTCACTTCAACTTCATATTGTTTCAGACAACGGAACAATGCTCTTCTCCAGACTGAGGGACTGACCACCTCAAAACTTTAAGGGTGATGGACTGATTACATCGTCTTCAAGTATCTTCTGCTTCTATCAACTTTTCTGTACTCGACTGAAGAAGCCTACTGTGTAGGCGAAACGTTTCGAAATAAAGATACCTAACTGTTGCATATGTGTCTTACCTAACAATCTGTCGGTATTTTATACCATTTTAATCCTTTGCAGATGACACCCGAATCTGCATGACAGTGTCTTCCATTGCAGACACTGCAAGGCTCCAGGCGGACATCAACCAAATCTTTCAGTGGGCTGCAGAAAACAATATGAAGTTCAACGATGAGAAATTTCAATTACTCAAATATGGTAAACACGAGGAAATTAAATCTTCATCAGAGTACAAAACAAATTCTGGCCACAAAATAGAGCGAAACACCAACGTCAAAGACCTGGGAGTGATCATGTCGGAGGATCTCACCTTCAAGGACCATAACATTGTATCAATCGCATCTGCTAGAAAAATGACAGGATGGATAATGAGAACCTTCAAAACTAGGGTGGCCAAGCAAATGATGACACTCTTCAGGTCACTTGTTCTATCTAGGCTGGAATATTGCTGCACACTAACAGCACCTTTCAAGGCAGGTGAAATTGCTGACCTAGAAAATGTACAGAGAACCTTCACGGCGCACATAACGGAGATAAAACACCTCAATTACTGGGAGCGCTTGAGGTTCCTAAACCTGTATTCCCTGGAATGCAGGCGGGAGAGATACATGATTATATACACCTGGAAAATCCTAGAGGGACTAGTACCGAACTTGCACACGAAAATCACTCACTACGAAAGCAAAAGACTTGGCAGACGATGCAACATCCCCCCAATGAAAAGCAGGGGTGTTACTAGCACGTTAAGAGACCATACAATAAGTGTCAGGGGCCCGAGACTGTTCAACTGCCTCCCAGCATACATAAGGGGAATTACCAACAGACCCCTGGCAGTCTTCAAGCTGGCACTGGACAAGCACCTAAAGTCGGTTCCTGACCAGCCGGGCTGTGGCTCATACGTTGGTTTGTGTGCAGCCAGCAGCAACAGCCTGGTTGATCAGGCTCTGATCCACCAGGAGGCCTGGTCACAGACCGGGCCGCGGGGGCGTTGACCCCCGGAACTCTCTCCAGGTAAACTCCAGTCATCATCAGGAACTATGCAAAGATGCATATATATATATATATATATATATATATATATATATATATATATATATATATATATATATATATATATATATATATATATATATATATATATATATATATATATATATATATATATATATATATATATATATATATATATATATATATATATATATATATATATATATATATATATATATATATATATATATATATATATATATATATATATATATATATATATATATATATATATATATATATATAAGTGTGTATATAGGTATATAATATAATATAATATAACATAATTTTGTTTTATAAGAATATTATTAATACTATATTTTATGGTAGTAGTGTGGGTGATGTAGTGAAGTATATTCCTGAGTATAGTGGGGGAGGTACAGTGTCCGGGACCTTGTGATCAAAACAATCGTGTCCTCCCACCTGTCACCATGGTCAGTATTATTACTAGCTTCTCTGACACCTCCTGACCCTGGTACTCAAGGGAGGCTCTAGTAGGGTTACTTTCAGACAGCAGAGATAACTGATGACATTTTTTTTCCCCATTTTTCACATTAAGACCTATTTCAAGATTATGGCTGACTGCCTCTCTTGCTATTTTATAATAATCTTTTTCTCACTTGTCTCTATTATCTCTTAATACGATGGAAATAAAGATAATTTCTCTGTGAAGTTTCCAGTTTAGGACTGTCGTTTTTAATTGACATAACAAGCTAAAATCTCACTTTGCAGTTTTCTCTTTGTCGATATTCCTGATCAATTATTTAGTAGTTCTTGTAAATACATGACTGATGTGGAAAATTGCATTTAGCTGAACGTATCATTATGTACATAACAGTAAATGAACAGATAATTATTATTTATCAGTTAGACAAGTAGGAATTTGGGACACCTAGGTCGCAAAAAATGTCCCCCTTCGATACCTACCACTGTCATATCCACAAGTTGCTCTGGACCTATTAATTAAATGAAATATACATCACCAGGAATGCTGATAAATATATAAATTTGTGGACTGTATATTAAAATTAAAAAAGGATTATATATACACAATTACATAACAGAAGGAAAATATATCTTAATATCACTCACCAATTTGGCTGGAGATTAATGTGTATCATACTCAGAAAACCTCACTCTAACTAAATCTATGAAAATAATGCTGGCCAGAATTACACAAATCTAGAGAGCTTATCTGAGGTTCCTGGAGCTGTCTTGTCCAGTCGTCTGATATCTCAAGTTATGCAGGAATGCACATCCAACAATTTTGCCTCCTATTTGAGAGGTGTCAACACAATTTTAACCTCTAGAGCACGAAAATTTCTACCCATTACACCAACGTTCTAATACAAATTCAAAACCAAGATGGCGAGTCTCCCTTTCTGCGCAGGCGCAGCTTCCAGTTTCCCATTTTCGATAACATACTTCTTTTAAAAATACAATATAGGCATCTATTTACATATAAATTACCGTATTTCCGGAAAATATACAGTATTTTCCACAACTGATATATGTGTACACTACTGGTAAATTATATGGATTTAACTTAGGAAAAAACCAAGTCTGTTTGATATATTTCCAGGAGTCCTATTGACCTAGGCACCTGGGCACCCATGAAAATATATTGTCTCTACCATAAGATTAAAAAAAAAAAAAGTTGAATGACACTTACAACTATTTCTTGTTAAATGAACGGTAGAAATTGTTTTTATTGTATTTTACTATATTGTAGGTTTGTGTTTATTATAGTTGTTAAGATTTTGATTGAAGATCCTAAGAAACTGATATATTTTTAATCAATACATTGCATAGAATTTAGACCTTATATATTTGCATAAACATTCATGATTATATTTTGATAATTTGAATGCTGCACTGGGTGTTATGAAAGGTTTTACGCACATTAAAATTTAAAATAACTATCTCAGTATTGTAAGTACACTATATATATTCCACAGCTGGTTCTGGTACTAGGCGATCTACATATTCCTCACCGCACGAGTTCTCTGCCTGCAAAATTTAAGAAGTTGCTAGTTCCAGGTCGCATTCAGCACATTCTTTGCACTGGAAATCTCTGCACAAAGGAGAGTTATGACTATCTCAAAACTCTGGCAGCAGACGTACATGTTGTTCGAGGAGACTTTGACGAGGTGAGACTAAAGAATTAGCAAGTTTTACTCTCAGAAAAGTATTGATTTCATTATGAAAATAAAAATCCTTGCTTTTTTGAAACATACATGGAAGTTAGATTAACTGGGCTTGCAGTTCACTTACCATATTTTCCGGCATGTAAGGTGAGCTTTTTTTTTCCCACAAAAAGTCTTAGAAAATCACGCTGCACATTATATACTCAAGGTCAGGGTCAAGAGTAATCTTTGGGTTACACTTTAGCAGTTGTTTACTAATGTTACATTACAACTTCTGGGAAACATCGTGACAGCAAGTAGTCGACATTCGTGTCATACAATTATGATACAATTACAGTTTAATGCTCCAAAGAAAGCCACTTATGAAAAGTATTTCAGGCAGACTAATTCGGAACCTTTCAAACTATGGTAGATAAGCACATTTCACACAAGATACAGTGGATTGCCTGGTTCCCCCAGAGTAGAGCCTTACGAAGTCTGCATCGCTGTTACATTAAATCTGCAAGCCTATACTGGGAAGCATTTGAATGGCTGCATGCAAAAATTTTGCCTGAACGCCTCACGATACAAAAAACTTGCCTTACGTGATTCATCTGGGATGCGTCCCACGTGTGGCCTCAGCACCAGTGTTTACAAGCCAGCCAGTTTGGTCGCATCTACGCATACATTCGGTACATTTCACATTATCCCAGTGTTTTTAGTGCTTGTAACTGCAAAATAAGTCACCATGGACCCCAAGAAAGCTTCTAGTGCCATCCCTGTGGTAAAAAGGGCGAGAATTAGTATGGAATTGAAAAAGAGATTAAGGAAATGTGTGCAAAGTGGGTTGAACTGCAAACCTTTATGGATGAAAATCACCCTGACACAGCTACTGCAAGCCGTGTTGGCAACCTGTGCAATGACAATGTTATGGCCCACTTTAGGAAAGTCTTAAAGGGAGGTACAGGCCTCTATGGACAGATATGTTGTGCGACAGAGGTCCAGTGACTCTCAAGCTGGTCCTAGTGGCATTAAAAGAAGAAAGGAAGTAACTCCTGAAAAGGACTTGCTATCTCAAGTCCTAATGGAAGGGGATTCCCCTTCTAAACAATAACTTCCACACTCTCCCCTCCTCCCATCCCATCAGTCATCACCAGATCTTCAAAGGTAAGTGTCATGTATTCTATTCTTAGTAGAGTAGTAATTGTGCATGTCTTCTTCAGTTTGTGTGTATTAAAATTAATATTTCATGTGGTAAAAAAATTTTTTTTTTTCATACTTTGGGGTGTCAGGAACGGATTAATTTGATTTCCATTATTTCTTATGGGGAAAATTAATTCGGCTAACGATAATTTCGGCTTACGATGAGCTCTCAGGAACGGGGGTCCACTGATTAATATCAGCTGCATTTAGGACTTGGGGGTCCACTGTATTCAGGACTTACTAAAATTAATAATTATAATTTTTACTAAAATTTCAATTTACTCTTAACATTTTTGACATTTAATAACCATTACTTGTCTAATTACCTTTACCTGTTTTAATACCACATTTACTATCTTAGATTACTCTTAATTACCTTGTACTGCCATATAACCAAGTATAACTACCAGTGCAATATTGAATGAAATAAACATTACTTTTTCACTTTTTTGTAATCATTATTACTTACTAAAATTTTATTAAACACCATATTTACTACCAGTCAATTTTACTTTTGTACATTAAACATTATCTTATACTTCCCATAACATTTTGTTGCCAAATTTTCAAGTTTGTATATTCAACCCCAACCTTTATATTATCCTTTGTACCTGTGTACCTGTCTACCATCTTACTATCATATTATAACCAAGACATTACCATTGTTATTTTTTTACTATTATTCTTTTGGTACTTTAATTGTGAATTTTATTTTGTCAATTTAAATCTAGTTATAATCTTGATCTTGTCAACAACCTATACCAGACTCTAGTGCAATTGCAAGTACCATTTCAAATTGTATTTTTATATTATAAGTTTATATTATAATTCCTACCATCTGTCCATTTAACTTTGTTTACCATTACTTAATTTTAGTCCCTTATATATTTTCTCCTTTATTTTAGCTTTATATAACTACCCTAGTTTATATATTCACAATTGTTAAAATAATCAAGGTGCTATTCTCAGGTGCTAAAGTAGAATAAGTTCACAATTTTGCCATTATATTCCAAAGCTCATTTATTTGATTACCACTTTATTGTTCACCACAACCTATATTAGTCCCTTTTATATTATAATTTTATACTATAATTCTAACTTTAAAAAATTACCTTTATAGTACTACCTACTATCATATTCCCAAGCTCCATTATTTGATCATCACTTTATTTGTATTAGTCCCTTTTATATTGTCTCCTTTATTTTAGCTTAAAAAAAAAAAAAAAAAAAAACTACCTTAGCTCATTATTTTACATTTGTTAAATAATTCAGGTGCTATTTTTTAGCTTAAGACTATTTACTTTGTTTTATACTTAATTCTAACTATAGATTCACTACAAATCTTATGATTACAAGCATTGATCCTGATACCAACCTCTTATTTAATGACTTAAATGAATCAAACAGTTACTGTAATTACTACACTGCAGAACAATCAAAGGCACTTCTCAGTGCCAACAACAACATAACTATCTTTAACTACAATATCAGATCTTTAAGCAAGCATTACGATGACCTCATAGCATTACTAAATTCCTTACATGCCAATATGTCCATCATTACACTAACTGAAACCTGGCTAAAGCCTGATAGTACAGATGTCTATGCCATTCCTGGTTACACAGCCATACACAACTGTAGGCCAGACCAACAAGGGGGTGGCACAGCCATATACTACTCAGACCAACTAGAATGTATCACTAATACTTGCACAAGGGATGAACATGGGGAATATATAATAGCTAAATTCAAATCCAAATACCTACAAAAACCTCTCACATTGATAAACATCTACAGAGTTCCACAGTCAAACATTAGCCAATTTAGTCAAAACCTAGGAAGTATGATAACTGATGCACGCATGAACAAAGATCACTTACTACTCTCAGGTGACTTCAATATAAATCTCCTGCAAGACCAGGACCCACACGTTACTGAATTCACAAACACAATGAGTAACTGTATGTTACTACCAACAGTAACAAAACCTACAAGAGTTACAGAGACTAGTGTTTCCCTACTTGACCACATCTGGACCAACACCATATCCCCTTTAAAATCAGGCATAATTACAGATAATACCACAGACCACTACCCTACTTTCCTCATAACAACTCTTGGTAAACTACCCCAAGACACTACTAAAGTCACCTTCAGACTTCACAATGAGGCAGCCATTAATAACTTCACAACAGCAGTAGCAAACATTGATTGGCACACTGAGCTAGAAATCTATACAGATATTGACGAATGTATTAATAATTTTCTAAAAAAGACCCAATACCTCTATAACAAGCACTGCCCTAAAAAAACTAAACAGATGACAGCTAAGAGACTGAACAGTCCCTGGCTAACACCCAGCATTCTCAAATCCATAAATACAAAACACCAATATGAAAAACAGTACAGAATGGGTCACATAACCAGAGACCAAACAAAACGTTACTCGTCAATCCTAACCAGCCTGATAAGAAGGGCAAAAAAATTGTATTATGAGAACAGATTATCCAACTTACGAGGTGATATAAAAAAGACCTGGAAAACCCTATCAGAAATTCTGGGAACAAAAAAGATATCACGAAATAGCGAAATAAAATTAGCAAAATCAGATGAACCCCAACTCCCACCAACAGAAACAGCAAACAGACTCAATGATTTCTTCTCCACTATAGGACAAAACCTTGCCAATAAAATCCCAAGCTCAGATACCCCACCAAATGACTACCTCACCGGCAACTACCCGAACACACTGTTCCTAGCTCCGACTAACCCATACGAAGTCTCCCTTATTATCAACGCACTAAAAAACAAGGCAGGAGATTTAAATACCTTACCACCCTTTATATACAAAAAAGTGTCACAAGTGCTATCACCAATCATTGCAACACTCTTTAACAAATCCATTGAATCCTCCACCTTCCCTACAGTACTCAAAATAGCAAGGGTCACCCCGATCCACAAAGGAGGAGACCAAACAGAGTTGAATAACTATAGGCCAATATCCAACTTACACCCTCTCTCAAAAATCTTCGAAAAATTAATTCATAAACGAATCTACTCCTACCTTATCTCCCAAAACATACTCAACCCCTGCCAATTTGGATTCAGGCCTAATAAAAATACTAATGATGCTATTATACACATGCTAGAACATATATACACTGCAATAGAGAAAAAAGAAGTCCCACTGGGGATCTTCATTGACTTACGTAAAGCTTTTGATACAGTTGACCATGACTTGCTCCACGTAAAATTGTCACACTATGGTATAAGAGGGCACTCCCTCAACTACCTCAAGTCATACCTCAGCAACAGAAGCCAATATGTGTACGCAAATGGGGCAAACTCTTCTGCGCAACCAATTACAGTTGGTGTCCCACAGGGAAGTGTCCTTGGCCCTCTTCTCTTTCTCCTATACATAAATGACCTTCCAAATGCTTCGCAATTACTCAAACCCACACTATTTGCAGATGACACTACATACGTCTTCTCTCACCCGAGCCCAGTCACGCTAGCCAATACTGTAAATACCGAATTACAGAAAATATCTACCTGGATGAGGACTAACAAACTTACACTAAACATTGACAAAACCTACTTCATTCAGTTTGGTAACAGAGCTACAGATGTCCCTCTTAACATAATGATAAACGGATCACCTATCACAAAGCTAACAGAGGGAAAATTCTTAGGAATCCACCTTGATAATAGACTCAAATTTCATACACATATACAACAAATTTCTAAGAAAATTTCCAAGACTGTAGGCATACTATCGAAGATACGGTACTATGTTCCACAGTCAGCCCTCCTGGCCCTATATCACTCTCTTATTTACCCCTATCTCACCTATGGAATTTGTGCATGGGGCTCAACAACAATTAACCATCTCAGACCACTAATTACCCAACAAAAGGCTGCAGTTAGAATGATAACAAATTCTCACTACAGGCAGCACACTCCACCAATATTCAATACACTAAACCTACTCACCATACAAAACATCCATACTTATTACTGCACCTATTACATACATAGAACACTTAACTCTGATATTAACCCTCCCCTCAAACATCTCCTTGCCAACCTCAACAGAACACATGACCATAACACAAGGCACAGATCACTCTTTGATGTTCCTCGTGTCCATCTCACACTATGCAAAAACTCAATGCACATAAAAGGCCCTAAAATCTGGAATTCATTACCTGTAAATATAAAAGAAACACTACCTGTTTATAAATTCAAGTCTCTTCTCAAAGATCACTTACTCACCCAAAACCAAATAAATACTGAATAACTGAACCTTATAAATTGTATATCTTAAATGTTTCTCACAATTATATCACATAAATGTTAAACCTAAAACCCAATCTAACTTTATTATTTTTTAAATACACTACCTAACAGAATACTCCATTCGACTGAATGTACAACAATGCATGCAACCATATGACCTGTCTTTGTAATACTCACTTGTGCTTTATAGTTATCTGTTTACAATAATGTATTATCACTGATTTCATCATTGCTTAGTTAATCTTAAGTTAATTTTAAGCCAGCCCGTAATGCTATGCATAGTATAAGTGGCTTTGGCATGCTGCTCTTATCTGTATTTTTTTGTACCTCTGTATGTGTGCTCAAATTGTAAATAAATAAATAAATAAATAAATAAATCTATGTCACCTTTGCACCAGTTATAACATTTTTAGTACATTTTTAAATGTTTATACAGTAGTGTACTATATACTGTAATAAACCTAGTAGAGGAAATCAGCTCTAGTATACATAGGTTTGCATACTGGTTGGAGAGCCGGTCGTAAGTCCAACTGGTCGGTAAACGAGTATGTCGCTACGTGAGGAAAGACTGTACAGTGGACCCCCGCTTAACGATCACCTCCAAATGCGACCAATTATGTAAGTGTATTTATGTAAGTGCGTTTGTACGTGTATGTTTGGGGGTCTGAAATGGACTAATCTACTTCACAATATTCCTTATGGGAAAAAATTCGGTCAGTACTGTCACCTGAACATACTACTGGAATGAAAAAAGTTCGTTAACCGGGGGTCCACTGTATTTTGTTTTATGAATTGTGTAAATTCATATGGTACAGGTACAGGTAGGTTCGCTGGGACTGGTATGGGCCCGGGTCTTTTCCATGTGGTGACCCGGCAGATTCATGTGGTGGAAAAAGGAGTTGTTAAAAATTGGTGTAAGAACTAGTGTTTGGAGTATGAGTATTTTTGTCATGCCATAAAAGGTTATTTTTTATTATTTTTCAGTTTTCACATTTACATCTAGCTTTATATTCTCTACGGTCACGTAAGATTTTTTGTATACTACCCCCTGTGGCTTGCTTTGCATTGTTTTGTATACTTTATTTAGTTAAGAGATAAGATAAGATTTCATTTGGATTTTTAACCCCGGAGGGTTAGCCACCCAGGATAACCCAAGAAAGTCAGTGCGTCATCGAGGACTGTCTAACTTATTTCCATTGGGGTCCTTAATCTTGTCCCCCAGGATGCGACCCACACCAGTTGGCTAACACCCAGGTACCTATTTGCTGCTAGGTGAACAGGACAACAGGTGTAAGGAAACGTGTCGAAATGTTTCCACCCGCCGGGAATCGAACCCGGGCCCTCCGTGTGTGAAGCGGGAGCTTTAGCCACCAGGCCACCGGTTTCCGTCATAAACATAAGCCGTGATAACAGGGGCTGTCATAGCTTCTACCCATCCACAATTTAATGATTAACAATGCAAATAAGTTCCAGATTCCTTGTGTAGCAACTGTATACAATATTAAAATTCTATTTATTGTATTTAAGGTTCATTCCTGTAGTTTTTATGTACAGTACAGTACTTGAGCAATTTGTATTATGTACATAAATGTGAAATCACTCATTAGGTACCCATGGTGTGTGTATTAAGAGCAAAAAAGTGGTTAAAAATTAAATGAGATGAAGCAGGTGATTCTCAATATATACATGTATATTGTCAGTGTATGTTTTGTTGCTGGGTGAGGCAAGTGTATGGGCATGCTGCACCTGTGGCTCAAGTTCAAAAACAGCCAGAGAATCTTCCTTAAAATATGCTCAGTAGAGTCACCAGATTGCATTCTTTACATTTTTACTGTTTTGTATTATACAAATGTTTGTGTTAAAGCCATTAGTGCTATATTCTGGGACATAGCATCATGTGAACTTTCAGAGCAGCACCTGTGGGTCAAATTCAGAAAATATATATAAATGCAGTACTTTTTCTGTCATAATTTTGTTGTTTGTTCAAACCAGTTTTGCATTTTGATTGTGGCATCCTTCTTACCCAGCTCTTTAAGATATGAAAGAAATGGCATAATTTTATCTAATTGACCTAGCAAGATAACACAAACTGCTAGGCTACCTTTTCCATACTTATCTTTTAGTACGAAAGAAAATAACTGTTTCAGTCACACTGAATACTCTGATGTGTGTAGCCAGCATCTCCAGTTATTGCCAACAAAATTAGATGCTTCATGCTTTGGCATTTAAAAAGGAAATGGGTGTTTCCCTAGGTATAGTGCTCTGACTGCTAAGTATATTCTGCCAACTCTAGTCACCTGCTGGGCACTTCTGCTTCATTATGAAAACTTTGCCATACATTTTCTTTTACTTTATTTCCTCCTTTAATTTTTGATTAACCATGGCACTCAAAAGGATTTTTATAAGTTACACCAGATATCAGAAATTGGCTAAGCAAGAACCTATAATGATATTCAACATAATGTGTTTATATTTAGTGGAGGCTCACTGCTGAGAATGCGAAATAAATCACTTGCTGTGTGTGTCATTGAGGTAAGTCTGTTTGTAAGGTGTCCCATGGCCTGGTAGGCAATGCTCTCGCTTCACACAGTGTCAATGGTTCGATCCCCAGCAAGGGTGAAACATTGGATGTGTTTCCTTACACCTGTTGTCCTCGTTCACCTAGCAAGCAAGTAGGTACCTGGGTGTTAGTCAACTAGTGTGGGTCACATTCTGGGGGGACAGGATTTAAGGACCGAAATGGAAATAAGACAAACGGTCCTCGATGATGCACTGACACTCTTGGGTTATCATGGGTGGCTAACAAATTAGGGTTAAAAATCCAAACAAAATCTTAAGAACATGGCCCCTATTCCATAATGTTTTAATTTGAGCAGCAGGATGATATGGTCTTCTGTATTAAAAGCATTTTTTTTTTTTTGGGGGGGATTGGTAAAAAGGCCAATTGAATATTTATGCTGGATATTTAGACAATTTGAAAGACTTTTAGATTTTGTAAGAACACAGTAAATGTTTATTGCATCACCCTGAGAGCTCACAGGTACTAGACCAGTACATTTAATAGAATTACCCAGGTGATAATGTATTCATTTGAAAGGCTGCTAGAATTAAAGGTAAATTGTTCAGAAATTAGTTTTTCTTGCAAACTTTTTTAAGAAAACAGGCCAGTTTTCTGCATGTATGGTATGCTGAGCACTTGCTGCGGTGTATAGCTAACCTCTTAAGTTATTTTTAACACAAGGGGGAGAAATATAAGCAAACCATACCATGGGCGGGGATAGAACTCGCGATCAGAGAGTTTCAGAACTCCAGACCATTGCATTAGGCACTGGACCAGCTAGCCACAATAAAATTCATCCAACTAGGTATATTTCTACATCATAGTAAAGTTAGCATAGGCACCGCTGTTACCACAAATGCAAGTTTTTACAGACAAATCTCCAGCTAGCGTGGCTGTGGTGAACTCTAGCTCAAGCCCCCTCAAAGCCGTCAACATGACTCACGAAATCGTAATGACATGATTGCAAACAAACCATACTACGGGCTGGGATAGAACCTGCGATCAGAGAGTCTCAAAACTCCAGACCGTTACGTTAGCCACTGGACGGCTTTGAAGAGACCTGAGCTAGAGTTTGTCACGGCCACGCTAGCTGGAGATTCGTCTGTAAAAATTGCATTTGTGGTCACAGTGGGGTCTATGCTAACCTTCCTATGGTGTAGAAATATACCTAGTTGGATGAATCTTATTGTGGCTAGCTGGTCCAGTGGCTAACGTAATGGTCTGGAGTTTTGAGACTCTCTGATCGCGGGTTCTCTCTCTTCCCATGATATGGTTTGTTTGCAATTGTGTCATTAAGATTTCGTGAGTCGAGTCGGGGAGAAATATACAAGAGTAGACATGTTTACATATAAAACAATGGAGCCATGCATATACTGTATGATACTACATATGCACCAAAACAGTTTTTCCCCTCTAAGAAAACTCCTTAAGATGTGTTTACATTCGTGAATCCTAATTGACGAAATTTTAGTTTTTGTGAGTCACGAAATCGTAATGACATGATTGCAAACAAACCATACCACAGGTGGGGATAAAATCTGTGATCAGAGAGTTTTGAGACTGATCGCAGGTTCTATCTCCGCCCGTGTTATGGTTTGTTTAGTTTTTGTGGTGAATTTGTTAGAATCTATATTTTCTTTTCCAAGAATTTCAGCATTAATTCCTTAAGTCTCACATAGTATAAAGAAATAAGACCACGTTAATTTTACAGCTCACTGCTCGCTGCCTAAAATTAAAAATCAGCTGAAGGGGATACAGTATTTTGAAATGTTCAGTTCACAATGCATTTACTGGATCCATTTCTTTAACTTTTTTTTTTCCAGTTTATGACTTAAATTACCAGTGCTGTTAGAGCAACATTAAATATTAAGAAAGACTGTATTGTGCATCTGTTTGAACTTTCAATGCAATGTTGCAGCTCAAAATAAAAATTTTACTTATTATAAGTAAAATTTTTATTTTGAGCTGCAACATTTGAGCTGCAACATTTAACTAGGTATTTTCATTCCATTTTTATTTTGTACCAGTACAGTGGAACCTCGACTTACAAGTGCCTCAACATATGAGTTTTTTGAGTTATGAGTCGTTGCTCAGTTGATTTTTTGCTTTGAGTTACGAGCCAAAATCCAAGTTACAGGAAGGCTCCAGAACGCCGTCACTAGTTGGCGTAGTGAACACCACAACATCTGCTCAGCAGTGCACGTGTTTACCTCACCGTGCAAGCATTTCTCTTGTGTTGTGCTTGCGTTTTGTGCAATTATTTTGCCAAATTTCTTTGTTCTTACCATGGGTCTAAGAAAGTAAGTGCTGAGAAGAAAAAGAGGATAATGTCCATTGAATTATAGAATGAAATCATAGATAAACACAAGTGAGGTGTGTGGGTTGTGGACTCGGCCAGGCAGTACCAGCATAGTGCTTCTACGATATGTATGATACTAAAGCAGGAGGAGTCGATAAAGGCTATAGTGCCAGCCAAGGGCGTTACAATAATTTCTAAGCCACAGACCTTTGTCCACAAAAAGATGGAGAAGCTACTGTTGATGCGGTTGATGGAGAAGCACTTCACAAGAGATACTGTGACTGAGGGTCAATTAAGTTCAGCGATAAAGTGTAGCCTTAAGAGTGTAGCAAGTAGCCTATCTTTTCTACCCTCCACCTCCCCCAGCATCTGTTCTCCAAGGTAAATACATACACTTTACAAAACCAGTTTATTTCTTTACATTCTCTCTTATGTTTTACAGGTTCACATTCCTTTATCCGAAATTCTGAAATTCGAAAAGTTCCAAAAACCAAAGTTTTTTTCATGGAATGTGGAGCATCAGTCACTGACAGCCAGAGTGGCAGCCATCAGTTGTGTCTCAGCGCTTGTAGTGTTTACATGTGCGTCTGCTGTTCACTGATATTTTGTTTTTGCTTTTTATTTTGTGACTGTGTTTAATTTCACTGTGAAAATGTCAGAATGAGCTACAGATACCCCTATGGGTAACTGAGAAAAAGAACAGAAAGCATCTGACATTATTAATAGCGCAGAAAGTAGAGTTACTGCAGAAGCTTGATTGTGGTGTGTCAGTGTGGCATCTTACTGAAGAATATGGTGTTGGAACTACCACTGTTTATGATTGAAAGAAATGGTGTTAAATACAAATAAGCATAAGAATAGTAGTGATGATGATGACATTGTGAACACAGGTGAAAAAAAGTCCTCATAGACAATATGGTGAAAATGTGCAATCAGTTAAGTCTTTAAAAATGCCGTCAGTCATATTGCTGCTTCATCACTTGAGAATCATGTTCCTGGTCTATAATTATTCCATTATTTCATTTATCAGTATACAGTGGACTTAAGAAATCGTAATGACACGATTGCAAACAAACCAAACCATACTCTATGACCGCGGGTTCAATCCCGGCCGGGGGTATGGTTTTTTATACAGTGGACCCTCACCTAACGATATTATTGGTACCCAAAAACGAATATTGTTAGGCGAGTTTTTTAGCATTAGCCGAGGCAAAATGTTAGCGTTAAAATGTATCGTTAGGCGAATTTAACGTTATGCGATGCATTCGTTAGGCGAGGGTCCACTGTATTACTTTATAAATAAACCGTACTAGTATTTGTAGTCTTTATTTATCCCACTTAGTGTGAGCATTCATATGTGTTTGCTGCAGTGTTAATGTTTAATTATGGAGTGCTGCCCTAGACCCCACCGTCATTCTGAAATTTGAAAATTTCTGAAATTCGAAACACTACTGGCCCCAAGGGTTTCGGATAAAGGAAAGTGTACCTGTACGTACTATATTATGTTTTTATACAATATTTCTTATTTATAAATACATTGTTTCAGTGTTTTCCTTATGAAACTAGTGATCTAGTGCAGTTAGCCTCACAAACACCGTTTTCAGAAGGGGAAGAATAGGAAGATATGGTCAGAGCAGGAGCGGGAGTGGCCGCCACCACTCGTCACATAATGACATATTTTATTCATTCTAGAGTATATATCATGTTTCTGTGTTATTTATATTGTTTATTATGTCATATTAGATCAATTATGGTAAGTAAATAAGCCGTAGAGTTGATATTAGCATCATATTGAAGTATTTTCTTTTACCTCCCGAGAGCAGAAATTCCGCTGAACAGATTAATGGCATTTCAGTTAATTTCATTGAGGAAAATTAATTCGATATACAAGCAAATTGAGTTACGAACTAGGTCACGGAACGGATTAAACTCGTAAGTCAAGGTGCCACAGCATATACTAATGCTATTAGAGTCATATCTGAAGAAATATGATTGCTAGCTCTTGACTCCTGAGTTAATTGGCAAGAAGCATGTTTCAGCACTTGCATCCTCTTCATTTCCCAATACTGCTGCTGTTCTTGAACCCAAAACAGTTTCTTATTGGAAAGAACCTTTTTCTGGGATTCCAATAATATGTCAGCTTTGTCAGTATATTACAGTCATACCCTGCATTTCATCATTAATTGGTTCCAGGAACTGTGACGTAACCCAATTTTTGACATAAACTGGACATAATGTCTTAAAAATGTCTTAAAATGACAAACATGATAAAACTAAGCTGAAACTAAAACTAAAACTAGCATAAATAACTCGCGTAAGAATATAACTATTGTTTAATCTTAAAGAACACTAAAAGAGTAATGAGCACAAAAAATTATAATGTAGGTGACATTGCTGAGTGACGTAAAGTCGGACATAATGACATACACTGAAATGAAATTTACTGTAGAAAAGTTGTGTAAAGGTGAATTTGACGTAGGCCGAAGTGACGTAAGTGGGGTATGACTGTACTGTGCATTTCAAGTCGGCATTGATAGGTTCATGAACTTCTTGGGAATGTCTTGTATTGTATCTCAAGACCATTGAAGCTATTGATACACTCAGGCCAGTGTTTTTTCCACACCATTCATGCTGTAATGTGCCTTTTGATTTATTTTGTTTATATTTATTATTGCAGACCAGTTATCCAGAACAGAAAGTGGTGACAGTAGGACAATTTCGCATTGGTATGTGCCATGGCCATCAAGTAGTTCCCTGGGGAGATCCTGCAGCCCTTTCCCTCATTGCCAGACAGCTGGATGCTGACATCCTCATCTCAGGTCACACACACAAATTTGAAGCATTTGAAGCGGAATCTCGGTTCTTTATCAATCCTGGCTCAGCTACAGGATCTTACAGTGCTCTGGATGGGTAAGGGTTCTTCTTAAAAATTAAGTATTTTTTTTTAATGGAAAAAGTATTTTCATGTTATTTTGTTCACTGTATTGGTGTTTTTCAGTTGTTACAGGTATGATACATTTTTTTTTCAACACACCATCTATCTCCCACCGAGGCAGGGTGAACTAAAGGAAAAACTAGTTTTCCTTTTTACATTTAGTAATTTATACAAGAGAAGGGGTTACTTAGGGTACATTTATGTATAGTGTATAGCAAGAGTGTCATAAAAAGTTTTTTCTAGAAAATTTTTACCTTCGAAGAAGAGCTTAAAACATTTCTCTTTGATTCCTGCAACATGATACAGGTACAGAATGAGGAATATAATTATTTTATTTGTATTTATTTATTTGAGCATGATACAGTGTTTGTAAAGAGATGGGTGACATTTAGATGTGCATGCGGAAAGCTCCTTAGTATGCAGAGCATTTTGGGCAAACTTAAGACTAATATAGCAATAATTAATTTGATTTCTTTTATATATATGATCTCCAAGTGATTATAACATTAAATTTAGAAATTATGAGGAACACGAGAATTGAATAGCATATTAATACACTCTATATAACATTCATTGAGTTTAATTGTTTTAAGGATTGCAGTTTGGATTTTAATTACAGGTAATGAGGATTCTTGCTTATTAATGCATTTTGAACACTTTCAGTATAATTAATAGTTGTCAGTGTGAATATTACAGATAATGGGAAAAAGAATATACAGTGGACCCCCGCATACCGTACGCATCGCATACCGTTCAAGCCGCATACCGCTCGCTTTTATCGCAAAAATTTTGCCTCGCATACCGCCCAAAAACCCGCTCACCGCTCTTCGTCCGAGACGCGTCCAATGTGCACCCTTAGCCAGCCTCACATGTGCCGCCGGTGGCATTGTTTACCAGCCAGCCTCCGCGGTAACATCCAAGCATACAATCGGAACATTTCGTATTATTACAGTGTTTTTGGTGATTTTATCTGCAAAATAAGTGACCATGGGCCCCAAGTAAGCTTCTAGTGCCAACCCTACAGCAATAAGGGTGAGAATTACTATAAAGATGAAGAAAAAGATCATTGATAAGTATGAAAGTGGAGTGCGTGTCTCCGAGCTGGCCAGGTTGTATAATAAACCCCAATCAACCATCGCTACTATTGGTGGTACAGCTGCTGCTGCACTGTCAGCTGCTGCACTGTCAGCTGCTGCTGCTGCTGTAGCACCGTCAGCTGCTGCTGCTGCTGTACCACCGTCAGCTGCTGCTGCTGCTGTAGTACCATCTGCTGCTGCTGTAGCATCGTCTGCTGCTGCTGTAGCACTGTCAGCTGCTGCTGCTGTTGTACCACCGTCAACTGCTGCTGCTGCTGTAATACCATCTGCTGCTGCTGTAGCATCGTCTGCTGCTGCTGTAGCACTGTCAGCTGCTGCTGCTGTTGTACCACCGTCAGCTGCTGCTGCTGCTGTAGTACCGTCTGCTGCTGCTGTAGTACCGTCTGCTGCTGCTGTAGCATTGTCTGCTGCTGCTGTAGCATCGTCTGCTGCTGCTGTAGCACTGTCAGCTGCTGCTGCTGCTGCTGCTGTAGCACCGTTGTTGGTGTGGCTTATTGAGAATACCAAGAAACAATTAACCCCAGAGGATTTGCCACCCAGGATAACCCAAAAAAGTCAGTGTCATCGAAGACTGTCTAACTTATTTCCATTGGGGTCCTTAATCTTGTCTCCCAGGATGCAACCCACACCAGTCGACTAACACCCAGTTGAACAGGGAAAAATGCCTGGAACTAGTGCTCATATTGGTGAATTTAAAGCCAGCAAAGGTTGGTTTGAGAGATTTAAGAATCGTAGTGGCATACACAGTGTGATAAGGCCTGTTCTGGAAGAAAATGCCAAACAGGACCTACAGTACTCAGGAGGAAAAGGCACTCCCAGGACACAGTGTCTCATCAGTCATTGCTGCATCTTCAATAAAGGTAAGTGTCATTTATTCTTCATTTAGTAGAGTAGTACATGCACAATATATATTGTGCATGTACTACTCTACTATTGTGCATGTATCCTTCTCTTTGTGTGTAGGAAAATGTATATTTCATGTGGTAAAATTTTTTTTTTCATACTTTTGGGTGTCTTGCACGGATTAATTTGATTTCCATTATTTCTTATGGGGAAAATTCATTCGCATACCGATCATTTCGCATAACAATCAGCCCTCTTGCACGGATTAAAGTCGCTATGCGGGGGTCCACTGTACAGTGGACCCCCGCATAACGATCACCTCTGAATGCGACCAATTATGTAAGTGTATTTATGTAAGTGCGTTTGTACGTGTATGTTTGGGGGTCTGAAATGGACTAATCTACTTCACAATATTCCTTATGGGAACAAATTCGGTCAGTACTGGCACATGAACATACTTCTGGAGTGAAAAAATATCGTTAACCGGGGGTCCACTGTACAGTGGTACCCAAAGTTTCGTACAGCTCCTAACTCGAACAAATATGTAAGTGTATTATTGTAAGTGCTTTTGTAACTGTATTTTTGGGGGTCTGAATCAGACCACTCTAATTTACATTATTCCTTATGGGAATAAATTCGTTTGGTAAAGGCACTCGAACAGCCTTCTGGAATGAATGATGGCCAAAACTTTGGGTACCATTGTGTAGTTTTCCATGTACGTACTTGTGGTAATGAGAATATGAATGTAGCCTCTCCTCACTTAATGACAGAGTTCCGTTTATAAAACCATGTCAGTAAACGAGTTCGTCGCTAAGCAAGGAGCATTCTATGATGGTAGTGGATTTATGTCAACCATCTTTGATATTGTTTTAATGTCATCTTTGCACCATTTATAAAATTTTTAGTATATTTTTAAATGTTTATATAGTATTGTACTGTACGTATATTGTAATAAGCAGGACAGAGGAAATCAGCTCAAATATACATTATTAAGGTATGCATAGTGGTCAGCGAGCCTGATGTAAGTCCGAGTCATCGATAAACAAGTACGTCGCTAAGTGAGGAGAGGTTGTATATATGTAGTTTTATCATATTTAGCTATTGTTGGAATATATTAGGGAAAGAGGGTTGTTTTGTGGTAATTTTGAAAATGCTGACAGAGAAGTGTGGCTCTGGAGATTTCTGACATGGAGTTCCAGATTTTGTTTTTTTTTATGTACATTGAGGTTTTACAAAGATTAAACCAGACATTGGGTATGTCATAGAGATTTTTGTGTCTAGTACAGTATTATGTTTGTGGGTCCTGTTGCATCTATTAAGGAAGTGCTTCAGGTCAGGATTAATCTTAAAAGTTATTGTTTTGTATATGTAGGATGCACAGTAATAAGAGTGAATGATTTGTATACTAAGTAGATTTAGGTCTTTGAAGAATGGGGTGGGAGTTCTTTGGCATTAGACTGTGTGATCGTTCGTACTGTGGCCTTTTATTGAGTTATTTTTGGCCTAGGGGAATTTACTGTTGTGGATCCCCAGGTGCAGATAGCATAGGTGAGGTAGGTGCACATCAGTGAATAGTATAATGTAAGTAGTGTTGTTTGTGGAACATAATAATGTATCTTGGCGAGGATGTCAACTGTTTTGCACACTTATTTTGTGATGTGTTGGGTGTGGGTGTTGAATTTCAAGTTGCTCTCAAGGAACAGACCCAGAAGTTTTCTCTCATTATGTTTAGCTATAAGAGTATTGTTAATCGTGACGTTTAGTTGGACATTACTTGATCTTCTCCCAAACAGAAGGTTTTGTCAGTGTTAAATGAGAGTTCTTTGGTAGCCATCCAGGTTGATATTTTTAAGAGCTCTTCATTAAATATGTTGTTGAGTGGTGCAAAATTTGGGTGGGAGATGACAGAAGTTTTGTTGTTGGCAAAGAGAATAGGTCTCTGTTGCTGCGATACGTTTGGAAGACTGTTGATGTATAAGGGGAAAAGCAGGGGGCCAAGGATGTTTCCCTGTAGAATGCCTTTGTCCAGAGGTCTTGTTGAAGAGGTTGTGTCCTCAGTAAAGATGTATTATTGTCTGTTAGTAAGGTATATATGCAAGTTCATGACCTCTGATGCCATAATGATCACGTTTGTGATGTAAGATGCAGTAGTCTACTCTATCAAAAGCTTTCCTTAAGTCAACAAAGAGCCCTAGTGGATATTCATTATTTCTAAGCGCTGTGTAAAGTAGGTCTAGCATTTTTATAATTGCATCACTTGTACTTTTGCTTTGCCTGAAGCCAAACTGGCAGGGGTTGAGAATACTTTGTGATGTTATAAACGAGTGTAATCTCCTGTGTATGAGTTTCTCAAAAATTTTGGATAGCAAAGGAAAGTTAGGTATTGGCCAATAATTGTTTATATCTGTTGAATCTCCAGCTTTCTGTATTGGAGTAACCCTTGCTATCTTGAGTAAAGTAGGGAAAGTGCTGGTTTCTAGTAATTTGTTAAAAAGTAATGTAATGGTGGGGTGAGAGGACATGAGCCACTCATTTGAACAATAGTAGTGGAACCTGAACTAGATTTCCTGGTTTGTTTTTTAATGAATTATTAATCAAGGTGACTTCAGTGGGTTCAGTTGGAGCAAGATAGAGGGATGTTGGGAAGTTTCCATCTAAATATCACCCAGGTATTGGTGTTTGAAATTTTGCTAGTGAGACTTGATCCTGTGGTTGAGAAGAAATTATTTATCTTATCGCTGTTTCAGTAGGCTGAAGTTGTGGTTCATCAGGTTTAGCTAGGACAATATCTCTAGTTTTGTTCAGCTTTTTGGGTGCCCAAAATCTGAGTATGTCATCCAGGTCTTTTTTATATCTCCTCTCGTTTCGGTGAACCTATTAGAATAATGCAGTTGCTTAGACGTTATCAGTTTGGCGAGGACTGATGTATAGTTTTTACCAAGTTTTTTAATTATTAAGCCCCATCTATGTTATTTTCATAATGATGTTTATCTATGGATCTAAGGATGCTATTTATAAGCCATGGGAAACCTAGTTGTTTAGTAGTAATCTGCTTAGTTTTTATGGGACAATGTTTGTTGTATAATCTATGTATTTTTTGAAGGAAAATTTCTATCCATTTGTCAACACTTTGAGCACTGGTAAATTCTGCAGGCCAGTCAACTGAACTTAATGTTGTGGTGAAGTCACTCATTGATGCCTTGTCATGGAGTCGAAATGAGATCTTATTCTGTCCCATTGGTTGCTTAGAAATGTTTGTTAGGAGGAAGGTGGAGTAGTGGTCATTAGTGTTTTCAGTGATTATTACTGGTAAATATTATTAAATTATAATGAATTGTAAATGGAGTATTAAGTGGTAATAGTATTATCTTTAATAAAAGAATGAATGGACAAAGTTGGTGTCAGTGAACAGTGTCCGAGTAAATTAAAAATTGTAAACATGCAATGATAAAATAGTGGCCCCATGGCCTGGCTAGCAAAGCTCTCGCTTCACATGCAGAGGGCCCGGGTTCGATTCCCAGCTGGGTGGAAGCATTTCGACACTTTTCCTTACACCTGTTGTCCTGTTCACCTAGTAGCAAATAGGTACCTGAGTGTTAGTCAACTGGTGTGGGTCGCAATGTGGGGGACAAGCTTGAGAGCTCCAGTGGAAATAAGACAGACAGTCCTCGATGATGCACTGCTTTTCTTGGGTTATCCTGGTTGGCTAACCCTCTGGGGTTAAAAATATGAATGAAATCTTATCTTAATTAGCATTGCAATAATTGTATATTTAAGTACGTACGTATAGGATAGGATGATGCACATTAAACTGGTAAATAGTATAAAACAGCAATAGTAAACAATATTAAATATACAATAACTAAATACTTAGTTTACATTTTGCTTATATGTATGGCCAGGATTTTTCAAGCTAGCTGGAGGCTCAATCTTCCTTGTTGGATGCTGGGCTTTGCTCAGATCCCACAAACGAGAACCATTGCACATGTCATTATGAGAAGTATTTCCACATGTCACAAAAAATGGCTTAAGCTGCAGGTTAACCACATTAATCTTACAATACCTGTCTTGTCCCTGCAGCTGTCTCCTTCAATTTTGGTACTGTTGCTACATTCCTGTAGCAGTTAATCAGACTCGGTTCACCTAACACATTTTGAAGTATGAAAACTTTCTGGGGTTGGTTTAGTGAACAATAGAATCCATTGTCTTCATGTCAGCTGACAAGTCTAGTATGAAGAATGGATGGCTTCAGCCAGATGGCCTCCTTATACAGTAGAGGCAGTAGAAAATAAGAATGTGTTTTATTTTGTGTATTTTTTTCTGCCCCTTTTTTGTGGGGGAAGGGGGGAACTGAATGCCCCTATACCTCCTGATGAGAACAGTACTTGTCACCTCTCCACATCAGTTAAGAGACAAAAGAATTACAACTACTAAATAAGTGGCAGTTTTGATCCATTCTGATGAAGTTTAGCTGATAGGTCATGTTCCTATAGTGGTTCATGAAATCAAATTTGAGAAGATGTTTTTCATGCTTGAAAACAATAGTGTAGCACATGCTCTTAAGATTCAGAATCCTAGTGCCGAGAGATTATGGCCACAGCAAGAAGGCAAACCGGTATAGGGACAAAGAAAAGGATCATTAATAGATTTTTTACATATTAAGAATAGTTTTTTTTTTTTTTTTTTTTATTAACACACTGGCCGATTCCCACCAAGGCAGGGTGGCCCGAAAAAGAAAAACTTTCACCATCATTCACTCCATCACTGTCTTGCCAGAAGGGTGCTTTACACTACAGTTTTTAAACTGCAACATTAACACCCCTCCTTCAGAGTGCAGGCACTGTACTTCCCATCTCCAGGACTCAAGTCCGGCCTGCTGGTTTCCCTGAATCCCTTCATAAATGTTACTTTGCTCACACTCCAACAGCACGTCAAGTATTTAAAAACCATTTGTCTCCATTCACTCCTATCAAACACGCTCACACATGCCTGCTGGAAGTCCAAGCCCCTCGCACACAAAACTTCCTTACCCCTACCCCGCCTTCCTTCCACTACAGACTGATACACTCTTGAAGTCATTCTGTTTTGCTCCATTCTCTCTACATGTCCGAACCACCTCAACAACCCTTCCTCAGCCCTCTGGACAACAGTTTTGGCAATCCCGCACCTCCTCCTAACTTCCAAACTACGAATTCTCTGCATTATATTCACACCACACATTGCCCTCAGACATGACATCTCCACTGCCTCCAGCCTTCTCCTCTCTGCAACATTCATCACCCACGCTTCACACCCATATAAGAGCGTTGGTAAAACTATACTCTCATACATTCCCCTCTTTGCTTCCAAGGACAATTACTTATATATTTGCAAAAATATATAAGTAATTTTGTCATATAATTACTGTAGCAACAGTTGCATATTGTTGTCAGAGTTTGTCATGGTTCTGTTACCCAAGTTGATTCCTGGTATAAAGATTAAACGTAACAAGTTTTACTCTATTGTAATCTCCTATTCTTCTTCTTATAAGTGTGTCCATGCAATGCTCCCGAGTTATATTAAGAGTTGACAGTAAAGTACTAAAAAAAATGGCTACAGTGTTACTATTCTAATGCTTTGAAGCTCTATTATTCATATTCTCTTCCTTTCCAGAGAGATCACACCATCATTCGTGCTAATGGATATTCAGAGCTCCACAGTCGTCACCTACGTTTATCAGCTGGTTGGGGATGAAGTCAAAGTGGAAAGAATAGAGTACAAAAAAGCCAATTAGGCATTTTTTTTTATTGAAGCATGTGATAAGCAGCATGTTAAATCAAACAGCATCACCACACAAACATTATGAAACAACTATAAGTCTGTGCTGCTGTTTTAAGTATTTATGTTAAATCTTCAGTGTGGCGGGTCTCTCATGCAGGGTTCAAGAGGCATGGGTAGATTACACCATATACTTTGATCTGTATATTATTCATTACATAACATTTAATTAAATGGAAATTTACTTTGTCATTTATTACTCAATTCCCAGTGAAGTGGGATTGATCACTCAATGATATAGCTATTGCTGATAAAAGGAATTATTTTTTTAAATTTCTCAAGGTATTAATTTTTTATGCAGTGGTGGGTAGTGTAAAATGCCAGGATATAATATGAAGTTTATTTGCATGCATAGCTATTTAGAGAAGGAGCATATATTATATGTTGACTAGAAAACCATCTTAGGTACATCTGCCTTAAATATTTTTTAATACCTACTGAAGCTCATGTTTAAGATTACAGCAAAGCCTCAATTAGTACAAATAATGAATCCTGCTAATCTCATTTATTGAATTCATACTATTTTAAGTTGTTATAACAAAGTATGGTAATTGGTCCCACTCCAATGAAAATAGAGTATTTAATGAAATTTTTAATATATTACCAGTAGATAATGAAAATGTATTTCTTATTAGTTTATTATAAACAAAAATATTTTAGTAGGCTAGGCAGAAATGTTTTCTCCAAGTCTTCATACATGTGCTTGTATTTGTTGAAAACTTTATCTGTATCTTGGCAGACTTGCATGCTTTGAGGGTCAGCATCCCTAACCTCTCGTTTTAAAACTTCCAGACCTTGAAATATTTTCTTGCAATCTTTGATGGTGAATGCCTTCATTTGCACATTGTCTAATTCTTCAGATGCACACTATTGATCTATATTAAGGTCTCCATCAGTCATTTCTTGCAGCATGATTCAGGCAAGTCATGGACATTTGTAGAGTTCAGTTCATCAAAACTGAGCTGCCTCCATTGTCTTTTTCTTCAACAACAGCTGTCACTATCTGCACTGGCAGACTCGCCAGTAATTTTAACATTATGCAGTTTTTTATTTTTAAAATGGTCAAACAAACCATTACCTGCAATAAAAGTTTCTTCAGTTTCTGCATGAACTCTTTTCTTTAACCCTTTCAGGGTTTCGGCCGTACAAGTACGGCTTACGCATCAGGGTTTTTGACGTACTAGTACACTTAAATTCTAGCGCCCTTAAATCTAGTGAGAGAAAGCTGGTAGGCCTACATATGAAAGAATGGGTCTATGTGGTCAGTGTGCGTGGTATAAAAAAAAAAATCCTGCAGCACAAAAAAACTTTGACCGTGTTTTTGGATTAAACCAGCGACTTTGCACTGTATTTTCGTATGGTATTTATTGTTGTATTCTAGTTTTCCTGGTCTCATTTTATAGAATGGAAGACATATTACAGAAGTTGAGATGATTTTGACTGGTTTTACAAAGAAAACTACCTTGAAATTGCGCTCAAAGTAGCAGAAATGTTCGATTTTTACCAAAGTTCAAAAGTAAAATTGTGCTATGCGTTCAATACACGTCAACTGGCGAGTCTAATATTCTTTCACAAGTGCGCTGATATTTATACCATTTCTACACCAATGCAGTAGTCTGCATAACAGTAAATCTTATTTTTTTGTGAGAATAAAAATTCAAAGTGGAAAGCAAAAGAATGTAAGAGGGGCATGGGGACGTGACTAATGAACAAAGGAAATGCTATTTTAGTGCCAGGAATGTCTTTCTTGTTTATTCTGGACCCTATTCGGAAATTGGCATCTTTTGAAATTTGTGTGAAATTGGCTAAATTCCGACCACTGTACTGGCTAGTTGAAATTGGTAAATGGGTGGTTTCTTGTACTCATTCGATAGAAAAAATGAGTTCTAACGAAATAGTTATGATTTTTGTCAATAAGTACACTGGAATTGGCCGAAAATAGGGCTCAAAGTGGGCAAAATCACCGATGCATAAATATCGTCAAGACCGCTAACTTTGCGAGAGCATAATTCCTTAAGTTTTCCATCAAATTTCATACTTTTGGTGTCATTATGATTGGGAAAAGATTATCTGTCTTCATAATTTTTTTTTTTTTTTTTTTTTTTTTGAAATTTGGCCGACCCTGACAACAAATCTCAGAGGGCCTGTCGACCCTGAAAGGGTTAATTACCATAAAGAGACTAAGCTTTTGTTTGAATTGCTGTTTTGCTAAGAGTAATACATTTTTGGGTGCAGTCTTGTACTCTCACAGATAATCACTCCATTTCTTTCATTGTAATGTTTGTTTCTAGTAGTAGTTAGCAAGCCCCAAAAAGCTAATACAACTGTACCCTTATCTTTTACTTCATCTGTGTGTTTTATAGCATTACGTACCATAGATTCATGCATTCCAACATCTCTGCCTATTTTAGAGATGCTATCACCCTGTGCATGTCACTATTACATCAATTTTTTTGCCCTTATAAGCCTCCCCCCCCCTTTTTTTTTTTTTTTTTTTTTTTGCCCTTGCATTATTTAGACTAATTATTCTTGTATTTGTCCATATTAGCTAAGGGCAGTTTTAAAAAAAAATAAAATACAGTACGTGTATAGGATAATCTATGGTACATCTCTACGTGACACTGGGCAAGTGGGGTGATCCGTACACTCGTACTGTACTAACCAAATTTTGACTTATTAAATAAGGTCTGGTATTTTATAATTTGTTCCAAATTGAATTGCGTACTATTCAAATTTGTACTAATCAAGGCTTTAGTGTACACTTTCTTTAATATTATATGTATCTGAAAGCAGTTTAAAATTATAGTCCAAGAAAAATTTTTCACGATAGTTGGCTTATAAGAATACAGACAAAAACCAGAGAATAAAAAATAGTGGTGGAAGAAAAGCAAAATGTACTGTACTAGAGTTAAGGCTGATGTGTGGTCTAGTGGCCAGAGCATTCACTTGCTAGTTTTAGGATTGATTTGCCACGAGTTTGAATACTCTTCATTTCCTGCTGTGTTTGAGGACATTTTCACTTACTGCACCCACCGAGTTAATTTTTCAAGGGGTTTCTGTATCCACAGTAATTTAAACTTATCCCCACTGGAGTACTAAGAGCGATTTAGCATTTTTTGGTCACTCAGTCTAAAGAAAAACTTAGCAATAGTTGCATAATTTTTTTTTTTTTTTTTTGGCTTATATTAGTTTCCTAAAGGGGACCATTTTGATTGGGTACTGTCCTTCATTGCATTATTTAACTTAAAACTATGTGCATAGGGTATAATTTTTTATAAATTTTTTTTAGTTATCATTTACTGATGACTGTTTTCTATACCTTTTTATATAATTGACTTTTTGGTTGTTTACCTGTTTATTCTTCCTTCATTTTCCCTTAATCATCCTGAAAAGTGTTTTGACAATTTTTACTGCTATGTACAAATTGATATCATTAAAATGGAGTCTGTATTAAACTAATTATAATATTCTAAACTTTCTCATCTTTGAAGAGGAATATGATTGAGATATATATATATAGCATATTTGCTTAAGGAAGATCTATCTACAGTATAAACATTACAGTACTTGGAAAATCTGTAGGGGATCATAATTCCCTTTTGTTAACCACATACTTCTCCCTCTTATAAGGAAGAGCAGATTATGATGATGTATGCAGTATAGATATACAAATTATATCTGGTGTTGGCTGATACAACACGTAGGCCAATAAAATATACAAAGATTTTTTTTTCATAAAAAAGGGTTTTATTTCTTCAGAATTAACTAAATTACTTTAATAAATATGGCTTAATTATGGCAATATTTTTACTGGATTGATTTACAGTGTGACAATGGTATTCTACAAAATTGGAGCTGCTCTTCCCTGTCTTGAATCATGCCTGAAGAAAGCTCATTGACCATCACTCACTCCATAGTTGCCTTTCCAAAAGGACATGTAGAATTATGTAAAATTTTCATCCTGTTTGAATGAATAGTTTAAAAAGATTTAAAATATGTATTCTGCATAATAATTTGTCTCGTCACATTGGTGTTCGGAAGTTGGTTGCATGAAGCTCATGAAATGTGTATAAAGGGAAAAAAATCACTTGCATAATGAAATAAAGCATGGCATTGCCTGAGATACATGATGTATGACTGGACTGACATGTTTTTTCATAAATACATTAACAAATTAATTTGATTAAACTAGAATGAAGCATACAGGATTTTCCTAGCTTACACATGCTCCAGGCTATGACCACCCTCACAAATACTAAACCATTTAAATTCTTACACTTGCAAATTTTCAGTACAAATGATAAGACATAACTATCCTTTGTACTACAGGTTGAGTATTCCTTATCCAAAATAATGAAATTTGAAAAGCTCCGAAATCTGAAACTTTTTTTTTTTTTTTGAGCACTGATACGATGCCACAAATGGAAAATCCTTTCAGCTCTGGAGAGGTTACCAGGCATTGTGCAAGTCTCTCCATACCCAGACAGATGTGACGTGACCTCATGTACCCTGATTGGGGCTCTGATGGTCTGTTCACGCCAGTTTATAAACATCTGTCATTGCCAGACCTATGTGCATTAATATTATTAATCATAGCTAACCACTAAATACTACATACATTACTCACTGTGATTACTGTGTTTAGTGCTTTTCTTTGCCCTGTGTTGTCAAGATATTTTTGAGTGTAAAAATGGTAACACTGATGAGAAAAAATAGTGTATAGTAGCTTTTAATCAAAATAGAGCATCACAGGTGGAGACAGTCTGCCAGTATTTACTGTAACAGCTGATGCTGTTTAGCACTTCTTTTTGATTATAATACAGTGGACCCCCGGTTAACGATTTTAATCCGTGCAAGAGGGGTAATTGTTATGCGAAATAATCGTTATGTGAATGAATTTTCCCCATAAGAAATAATGGAAATAAAATTAATCCGTGCAAGACACACACATGATGGCATGCACACTTACAAACTTAATTAGTGTATAATGGGAGGAGGGGAGAGCTTTTAATCAAAATAGAGCATCACAGGTGGAGACAGTCTGCCAGTATTTACTGTAACAGCTGATGCTGTTTAGCGCTTCTTTTTGATTATAATAATCTGATGTGCTGTGCTACTTTCATTAAAAACATATTTTTACTAAAAATAAACCATCTTCAGGTTTAGATATTCCCATCCCCAAGCTATCATATTCCAAAATCTGTCAAGTTTGAAATCTGACACACTTCTGGCCCCAAGCAATTCAAATAAGGTATACTCAACCTGTACTGATTTCTATAAAATACTGAAACACCAGGAATGCAACTTGTTAGCAAGTTGGGGACTGTTTTGTTTATATTATGTTTTATTTATATTATCTGGCTACTGCTGTAAAGCAAAAATCACTGTAAAATGAATCATTGCCTTTTTTTCACTTTCAAATTCACATAAAAGCCTGATATATTTACACTATCATATATTAAGTGAGTACTATAGCTATGCCTAAAAAATGCACATACAGTGCACACATTACATACCTTAAAATATTTTCTTCTTTAGCTTATAGTGAATATATTTATTGTAGGAAATCTGAATAAATGAAGAATGGGTATAGTAAAAAACCACTGTATTAGTGAAAAACTAAAGTGAAGCGCTGTTTGCCTGTATATTAACTAAAATGCTCAATCTGCATGGGTCACAAAATGATACTTTTAATAACACTACAGAACTGTACTAAAGACAGAGTTCAAAACTTCTTTGATGTCTCCTGGTTCATCTTGTGTAAACTTTTCTAGTATGTACGTGATCTTTGTGTTCCTGCACACTAACCCCCTCATTTGTTTAGCACTTCTTTGTGAATAAAATAATCTCGAGTGTCCTCTTGGTACCTTCCAGCATTGTCCAATTCATTATGTTGGACAGTTTCTGAAATCTACAATTGCTTGTTAATCTTCATTCTTATGTTTTTATAGTGTAAATAAGGAAAGTATGATTTACTACATTGTAGAAATTTTACACACTGTTCTTCCATCAAATGGGTGCCTTAATGCTGGTAAAGGGATCTTGATCAAAGGAATTGGATCTATTCTCTCGAGTCAAACCTAACTATCTCTGTTTCCAAGGCATTCTATGATCCCTATGGGTTTAACACTTTTCCATGGATATAATAATGAAGGGCTCTTGATTCAAGAAATTGGCTCTAGCCTTGTTTGGATTAACCTTGATTGCCAACCATTCCCCAGGCACTGACCACTATGGGTTTAATGCTTCCCTTTGATTATATTAATGGTAATAATCCTATTCCCTCCAGGTGCTGCTTGATCCTAACGAGTTCAGCACTTTACTATGAATATAACACTAGCCTAAAAAATTTAACAAGTTCAGAGAGCAAATTGGTGTTTTAAGCTAAGATTGATGCACTGATAACAAATCTGATCTTATTTAGTCTATCATGTAAGGCTCTTTTGAGATCTTATGATCAGTATTTTGGCTTGTTTTAAGAATTTCATGATACTCATTACTTAACAATCACAGGAATTTTTTTTATGCATATAAAGCCATAAAGCTGATCACATTTCCATGATATCTCTTCTCTAAGATGGTTATGTTATTGTGAAATTATTCAGTGCATTCGTTATTAACTGCACCAAGGTTTGGCAGGAAAAATTAAAGTTGAGAATAGAGGAAATGAATTTTGAGAATCTGACGTCTCGGTATATATACTGTTAAAAGCTCTTCTACAATAGTTCTGTGATCATCAGTGATGACTCCCCAAGAGACATGCACAAGTGTTCTTGAATGCCACTCATGCAGCTCAGCATCTTTGAGACTTTTGTTAAAACGAGGATCATTTAATAACTTCCTGGTGTGAGGTCTGACAAAGATTCATTCTTTTAATTTGGTGTCACTAACTTTGGAAAACTTCTCCCTTAGGTAGATGAACCCTGCCTCATATGATTCTAGAGTTGGCCTTATACATTGAATGCATCTTAATTGTACCACAGGTACAGGTAGCAGCAGTACTTTGTCAATTCACCTTGCAATTCCAGTATAAGCTTATAATTTTTAGGTCACCACAGGTTTTCAACTCAAACTTCTCATTGTAGTGACAAGTTTGTGCATTGTTTCATTTTTCTTTTAAGCCTCTAGCAAGAGCTAAGGGCAGACCTGGTAGCGCTGCAGTAACCGATTCTTCCAGTTTAAAGTTCCTAGGCTTTTCTGTTGCTTTCTAAACAAAATGATTCTTGTGTCTGGGTGCAGTTAATTCCAATTGACACAATCTTGACCCAAGTGGCTCTAACTGTTCCTTGGATAAATTAAGATAGCATGAAGATCGTTAAGGTCACTGAGTTCCTAGATGTGCTTCCTGGTTATCAGCTCCAGCTGGTTCAAACTGGGAATATGAATTAGTGGTTTTATCATCCCAGGGAAATATAGTTTTACAGGATGGTAGTACCAGAACGGAGATCCTCTGAATGTTCAACTGGTCTGACTTGTAGTAGGTTGGTAGACAGCAACCACCCAGGGAAGTACTACCGTCCTGCCAGATGACTGTGAAACAAAAACCTGTAACTGTTTTGCATGATGGTAGGATTGCTGGTTTCTTTTTCTGTCTCATAAACACGCTAAGATAACAGGGATATCTTGCTACTCCTACTTACACTTTGGTCACACTTCACAGACACGCACATGCATATATATATATACATACATCTAGGTTTTTCTCCTTTTTCTAAATAGCTCTTGTTCTTTTTTATTTCTTCTATTGTCCATGGGGAAGTGGAAAAGAATCTTTCCTCCGTAAGCCATGCGTGTCGTATGAGGCGACTAAAATGCCGGGAGCAATGGGCTAGTAACCCCTTCTCCTGTATACAATTACTAAAAAAGAGAAGAAGAAAAACTTTATAAAACTGGGTTGCTTAAATGTGCGTGGATGTAGTGCGGATGACAAGAAACAGATGATTGCTGATGTTATGAATGAAAAGAAGTTGGATGTCCTGGCCCTAAGCGAAACAAAGCTGAAGGGGGTAGGAGAGTTTCAGTGGGGGGAAATAAATGGGATTAAATCTGGAGTATCTGAGAGAGTTAGAGCAAAGGAAGGGGTAGCAGTAATGTTAAATGATCAGTTATGGAAGGAGAAAAGAGAATATGAATGTGTAAATTCAAGAATTATGTGGATTAAAGTAAAGGTTGGATGCGAGAAGTGGGTCATAATAAGCGTGTATGCACCTGGAGAAGAGAGGAATGCAGAGGAGAGAGAGAGATTTTGGGAGATGTTAAGTGAATGTATAGGAGCCTTTGAACCAAGTGAGAGAGTAATTGTGGTAGGGGACTTGAATGCTAAAGTAGGAGAAACTTTTAGAGAGGGTGTGGTAGGTAAGTTTGGGGTGCCAGGTGTAAATGATAATGGGAGCCCTTTGATTGAACTTTGTATAGAAAGGGGTTTAGTTATAGGTAATACATATTTTAAGAAAAAGAGGATAAATAAGTATACACGATATGATGTAGGGCGAAATGACAGTAGTTTGTTGGATTATGTATTGGTAGATAAAAGACTGTTGAGTAGACTTCAGGATGTACATGTTTATAGAGGGGCCACAGATATATCAGATCACTTTCTAGTTGTAGCTACACTGAGAGTAAAAGGTAGATGGGATACAAGGAGAATAGAAGCATCAGGGAAGAGAGAGGTGAAGGTTTATAAACTAAAAGAGGAGGCAGTTAGGGTAAGATATAAACAGCTATTGGAGGATAGATGGGCTAATGAGAGCATAGGCAATGGGGTCGAAGAGGTATGGGGTAGGTTTAAAAATGTAGTGTTAGAGTGTTCAGCAGAAGTTTGTGGTTACAGGAAAGTGGGTGCAGGAGGGAAGAGGAGCGATTGGTGGAATGATGATGTAAAGAGAGTAGTAAGGGAGAAAAAGTTAGCATATGAGAAGTTTTTACAAAGTAGAAGTGATGCAAGGAGGGAAGAGTATATGGAGAAAAAGAGAGAAGTTAAGAGAGTGGTGAAGCAATGTAAAAAGAGAGCAAATGAGAGAGTGGGTGAGATGTTATCAACAAATTTTGTTGAAAATAAGAAAAAGTTTTGGAGTGAGATTAACAAGTTAAGAAAGCCTAGAGAACAAATGGATTTGTCAGTTAAAAATAGGAGAGGAGAGTTATTAAATGGAGAGTTAGAGGTATTGGGAAGATGGAAGGAATATTTTGAGGAATTGTTAAATGTTGATGAAGATAGGGAAGCTGTGATTTCGTGTATAGGGCAAGGAGGAATAACATCTTGTAGGAGTGAGGAAGAGCCAGTTGTGAGTGTGGGGGAAGTTCGTGAGGCAGTAGGTAAAATGAAAGGGGGTAAGGCAGCCGGGATTGATGGGATAAAGATAGAAATGTTAAAAGCAGGTGGGGATATAGTTTTGGAGTGGTTGGTGCAATTATTTAATAAATGTATGGAAGAGGGTAAGGTACCTAGGGATTGGCAGAGAGCATGCATAGTTCCTTTGTATAAAGGCAAAGGGGATAAAAGAGAGTGCAAAAATTATAGGGGGATAAGTCTGTTGAGTGTACCTGGTAAAGTGTATGGTAGAGTTATAATTGAAAGAATTAAGAGTAAGACGGAGAATAGGATAGCAGATGAACAAGGAGGCTTTAGGAAAGGTAGGGGGTGTGTGGACCAGGTGTTTACAGTGAAACATATAAGTGAACAGTATTTAGATAAGGCTAAAGAGGTCTTTGTGGCATTTATGGATTTGGAAAAGGCGTATGACAGGGTGGATAGGGGGGCAATGTGGCAGATGTTGCAAGTGTATGGTGTAGGAGGTAGGTTACTGAAAGCAGTGAAGAGTTTTTACGAGGATAGTGAGGCTCAAGTTAGAGTATGTAGGAAAGAGGGAAATTTTTTCCCAGTAAAAGTAGGCCTTAGACAAGGATGTGTGATGTCACCGTGGTTGTTTAATATATTTATAGATGGGGTTGTAAGAGAAGTAAATGCGAGGGTCTTGGCAAGAGGCGTGGAGTTAAAAGATAAAGAATCACACACAAAGTGGGAGTTGTCACAGCTGCTCTTTGCTGATGACACTGTGCTCTTGGGAGATTCTGAAGAGAAGTTGCAGAGATTGGTGGATGAATTTGGTAGGGTGTGCAAAAGAAGAAAATTAAAGGTGAATACAGGAAAGAGTAAGGTTATGAGGATAACAAAAAGATTAGGTGATGAAAGATTGAATATCAGATTGGAGGGAGAGAGTATGGAGGAGGTGAACGTATTCAGATATTTGGGAGTGGACGTGTCAGCGGATGGGTCTATGAAAGATGAGGTGAATCATAGAATTGATGAGGGAAAAAGAGTGAGTGGTGCACTTAGGAGTCTGTGGAGACAAAGAACTTTGTCCTTGGAGGCAAAGAGGGGAATGTATGAGAGTATAGTTTTACCAACGCTCTTATATGGGTGTGAAGCGTGGGTGATGAATGTTGCAGCGAGGAGAAGGCTGGAGGCAGTGGAGATGTCATGTCTGAGGGCAATGTGTGGTGTGAATATAATGCAGAGAATTCGTAGTTTGGAAGTTAGGAGGAGGTGCGGGATTACCAAAACTGTTGTCCAGAGGGCTGAGGAAGGGTTGTTGAGGTGGTTCGGACATGTAGAGAGAATGGAGCGAAACAGAATGACTTCAAGAGTGTATCAGTCTGTAGTGGAAGGAAGGCGGGGTAGGGGTCGGCCTAGGAAGGGTTGGAGGGAGGGGGTAAAGGAGGTTTTGTGTGCGAGGGGCTTGGACTTCCAGCAGGCATGCGTGAGCGTGTTTGATAGGAGTGAATGGAGACAAATGGTTTTTAATACTTGACGTGCTGTTGGAGTGTGAGCAAAGTAACATTTATGAAGGGATTCAGGGAAACCGGCAGGCCGGACTTGAGTCCTGGAGATGGGAAGTACAGTGCCTGCACTCTGAAGGAGGGGTGTTAATGTTGCAGTTTAAAAACTGTAGTGTAAAGCACCCTTCTGGCAAGACAGTGATGGAGTGAATGATGGTGAAAGTTTTTCTTTTTCGGGCCACCCTGCCTTGGTGGGAATCGGCATTATTATTATTATTATAATCAAAAAGAAGCGCTAAGCCACAAGGGCTATACAGCGCTGCAGGGTAGGGAAGGAAGCGAGGGTATTGGATGGCAGAAGGGAGGGGGGATGATCAGCAGGTTACAGAAAACAGCGGGGCAGGGGATAGTACGGGGGTAGAGGGTAGCAAGAGATTGAAGTAGAAAGGGCTGAAGGTATCAGAATTTGTGAAGTAAGTCAGTTGTTGTCAAAAAGTCAATGAGAGAGTCCGGATGAAAGGTGGGTCCATCAGCGAGAAGGGAAGGTAAAGAGAGAGCAGCGGAGCGAAGACGACGACAGAGGTAAATTCTGCGTGCTCGTTGATAAAGTGGGCAGTCCAACAGAATGTGGCTGACTGATAATGGAGCTTGGCAATTCTCACAGAGAGGAGCAAGACGCCTCTCCATGAGATATCCATGAGTAAGACGAGTATGGCCAATGCGAAGACGGGAGAGAGTAGTCTCCCAACCTCGACACTGGTGATAAGAAGACGGCCAGTAACCTATACTCGGTTTAATAGATTGAAGTTTGTTGCCGAGCATAGTAGACCAACGTTGTTGCCAACGGGTGTGAAGGTGGGAAGATATTGCAGCAAAATAGTCCGTAAATGGAATACCTCTATAAGAAACTGGTAGGTCATGTACTGCTGACCGCGCAGCAGTGTCTGCCTGTTCATTGCCCTGTACGTCAACATGACCAGGGACCCAACAAAAAACAATATCTTTATGCTTGGTAAAGATGCGGCGTAGCCAAAGTTGGATACGGAGGACTAAGGGGTGAGGTGTATCAAATTTTTGTATAGCCTGTAAAGCACTAAGGGAGTCTGAGACAACCACAAATGATGACACAGGCATAGATGCAATACGGATAAGTGCTGTAAGGATGGCATATAATTCAGCAGTAAAAATACTAGCCGAAGATAGTAAATGCCCTTGTACGACGCTGTCCGGAAACACTGCTGCGAATCCTACGCCGTCAGAAGACTTAGAGCCATCTGTGTACACAGCAATGGCATGAGAATGAGAGTGAAAGTGGTCAAGAAAAAGAGAGCGGGAAGCGACCGTAGACAGTTGGGCTTTCGAGCAAGGGAGGGAGAAAGAACAGACTCGAACAGCTGGAACTTCCCAGGGGGGTAGGGAAAAGTGAGATGCTACATGTACATAGAAAGGTGGTAGTTGAAGAGAAGACAAGAGCGAATGAAGGCGAAGAGAGAAGGGACGGAGTAAACAGGGGCGGCGAACAAATAAAGAATGTCTACTAATATCAGTGACCATTCTATAAATGGAAGGATTGCGGAGATCATGAGAGCGTACATAGTAGCGCAGGCAATGGGCATCACGGCGATCGGATAAGGATGGAACGTTCGCTTCTGCATAGAGGCTCTCGACAGGGGAAGAGCGAAAAGCACCAAGGCATAAACGTAATCCTTGGTGATGAATGGGGTTAAGGCTAGAGAGAGTAGCAGGAGATGCCGCTGAATAGATCTGGTCACCATAATCAAGTTTCGATAAAATAAGGGTGGAATGTAGGCGAAGGAGGGTTCGACGATCAGCTCCCCATGAAAGATGAGCAAGGGTTTTAAGAAGGTTCAGCCGGCTGTGACAAGTTGCCTTCAGAGAGGTAATGTGAGGTTTCCAGGATAACCTACGATCAAAGAGGAGGCCCAGAAACTTGACTGTATCACGTTCAGGGATACGGGAGCCATAGAGGTACAAAGGATGATCGGAGATGACAGAGCGTCTAGTGAAAGTAATTTGGTGGGTTTTAGTGCTGGAAAATTTAAACCCACGTGTGGTGGCCCAATTGGAAACACGGTCGACTGCATGTTGGAGAGAAACTGTAATGAGGTGACAGTCAGCGCCTGCACAGGCAATAGCGAAGTCATCAACATAGAGTGATGACCAAATATTTGATGGAAGACTAGAGGCCAAATCATTAATAGCAAGGAGAAAAAGTGTTGTGCTCAGAACACATCCCTGGGGGACACCTTCAGCTTGGATAAAGTCCGGGGAGAGCACATTATTAACCCGAACACGGAAATGCCTGTCAGTTAAAAAGTTCTTAAGGAAGGATGGTAGATTGCCTCGAAGGCCTAAGGAGTGGGCTTGGGCTAAAATATTATACCTCCAAGTTGTGTCATATGCCTTCTCAAGGTCAAAAAATATGGCAATAACTGAGTGGTTATTCGCAAAGGCATTACGAACATACGTATCCAAGCGTAGTAAGGGGTCTATGGTAGAACGTCCCTTACGAAAGCCATATTGACGAGTGGAGAGACTGTTGTGTGTCTCTAAATACCACACTAAACGTCTATTTACTAGGCGTTCCATTACTTTGCAAACTGCACTGGTAAGAGCAATGGGACGATAGTGGGAGGTTTCATGTCCCGTAGTGCCTGGTTTGCGGAAAGGGAGAACAATGGCGGATTTCCACAGCTGTGGAAGAACTCCTTGTGACCAAATAAGATTGTAAAGGCGTAATAGGACTGCAAGGGCTGACTGATGTAAATGTTGTAGCATACGAATATGAATGTCGTCGGGCCCAGCTGCCGATGATCGACAAGCTGAGAGTGTTGCCTCCAGTTCTTGAAGTGTAAAAGGCACATTATACTGTTCTTCTCTGAGAGAAGAAAAGTCCAAGGGTGCTAACTCTCTGGCAGACTTTGAGGAAAGAAATGAGGGGCATAGATGGAGTCCCTGAGAAATACGGACCAGATGATTGCCAATTTCATTGGCAACATCTAGTGGGTTTGCTATATCAACACCGGCAACCCGCAGAACAGGAGCCGGGTCAGGAGAATATTTACCACTCAGTTTTCGTACTTTTTTCCAGACTGCACTCATAGAGGAAGCAGAGGTGATGGTGGAGACATAATCTCGCCAGCAAGTGCGTTTAGCGTCACGGATGACACGGCGAGCGATCGCACGCTTCTGTTTAAAATCAAGGAGTCGCTCTGTGGTTCTATTGTACCGGTACCTGCCCCATGCAGCGCGTTTCAAACGTACTGCACGAGCACAAGCAGGAGACCACCAAGGCACGCATTTCTGAGAATGCCTGCCCGAAGTTTGGGGTATAGAATGAGAAGCTGCGGTGAAAACGGAGGACGAGAAGAGGTGTAAAAGCTCATCGATGGAGGACGAAGAAGGAACCTCTTTAAAAACAGTTAGGTGTGAGTAAAGGTTCCAATTTGCCCGATTAAATTGCCAGCGTGGGGTGCGAAGAGGTGGCGAATATGAAGGGGAAGTAAGAATGATTGGGAAATGATCACTGTCATGTAAGTCCGGGAGAACAGACCAAGTGAAGTCTAATGCGGCGGAGGAAGAGCAAACTGAGAGATCGATGCAAGAGAGAGTATGAGTCCGAGGATCAAAATGGGTGTGAGTACCTGTATTTAAAACATGGAGGGGGTGGGTGGCAAGAAAAGCCTCTAACTGAATTCCACGGGAATCACAGTGAGACCCCCCCCCCCCCCAGAGGAAATGGTGGGCATTAAAATCACCAAGTAACAGAATCGGTGGCGGTAATGACGAAACAAGGAAGGCAAAATCCGGAATAGATAATGCCCGAGAAGGAGAGAGATATAAAGAACAGAGCGTATACCACCTATGTAAGTGGATACGGGCTGCTGTGTAATGCAGCGAAGTATGAACAAATAGCTGATGGTACGGAATATCAGTGCGGAGAAGAAGGGCACTTTCATTAAAGGTCCCATCAGGAAAAGGATCTGAAGAATACAATAAATTATAGCCTGAGATGTGAGAAATAACAGCAGAGTGTAATTTTGGTTCCTGTAAGCAAACACCAACAGGGGCAAACTGGGAGAGTAACATCTGAAGCTCACCCCGATTACCCCTGAGGCCGCGTATATTCCACTGTAAATAGGCCATGATTGGCAATGATAAAGATACTTGAAATCCGCAGGTAAGGGTTCCTACGGACTAGAGGGGTTAGAAAAGTCCACATGCGGAGGCAGTGGAAAACGTTCAAGCAGCGAAGGAACGGTGCGCTGTGAAGAAAGGAGTTGCGCAGATGGAGCAGAGGAGAGAGAAAGAGCGGAAGGTGGATCAGTGTCCATTGATGGTTTGGTCTCTGCAATATATTCAGAGATTGCTTCAAGTGTTTCGGAATTCAGAGATGTCGTATGGGAGACAATATTGGAAATGGTAGGGGGAGGATGAGTAAAGATTGGAACTGTATTGGACTGTACCAAGGTAGGGGGGGGCGAAAGGGTGGAGGGAACTGGAGAAGCGTGGCAGGGGACAGAAGAGGCAGGAACCTGGGAGGTGGCAGAAGAGGAAGAAACTTGGGAGGGAACAGGGGAGGAAGGTACATTACGAGGAGGAGGGTGAACCTCTGCACTTGTAACTGAGCCAGTGAGAGGGGAAGAACTAGGGACAGAGACAGGGAGGGTAAAATGAGGAGGTGGAAGATGGGTAGGAGGTGTTAACGGACCTTTTTTTGACTTTTGAGAAGTAGAGGGACGATTGGGAGGAGGTGTCGTACGAGGTCTCGTCGATACTGAGGCTTGTGAGAGAGAACTCGAAGAAGCGAGATTAGACTGAGGCGTTGAAGTAGGGACGTCTGAGCCGAGGACAGCAAAAGGATTAGATACAGGAGTGATTATGGGAGAGGTAACCACAGAGGTGGGTGTAGAAGATGGGATACCAGAAGTGGGGGGACGTTTTGAAACACGGGAATAAGAAACACGTGGGAGTCTCCCTTGGAGGCGGAGATGAGAAACTGCCATGGCATAAGGGAGACCTTCTGTCTCTTTGAGGTAACGGATTTCCCGCTCGTTTAAATAGACTTGACAACGGCGAGAGTACGAAGGGTGAGCCTCATGACAGTTAAGGCAAGAGGGAGATCGATTGCAAGACGTATTAGAATGGTCATCGGCACCACAGACTGGGCATTCGGCGATAGATCTGCAATATTTCGCTGGATGGCCAAATCGCCAGCAATTTCTACACTGTTGTGGTGTAGGGATCACCTTTCGAACTTGTAACCGATGTCCTGCTATATAAACTGAGGATGGGAGTTCTCGGCTGTCAAAAGTTAAACGAGCCACATTGCTAGGGTATCGTCTCCGCCCACGGGCAGGAAGAACGTAAGTGTCTACCTTGAGGATTGGGAGATCTTGGAGTTCCAGCTGTTCAAGAATGTCAGTGCCACATGTCTGGAAATTTTGTTGAACTATGGTATGGGGCAGAATGACGGTACCACTACAAGAATTGAGGGAATGATGTTTTTCAAGAGTGACAGGAACAGTATCGATATGGGAAAGACGAGAGAGCTCATGAGCCTGGGTAGCATTCTGTACGGTAATGATGCGCGTACCGCTCTTAAGAGCATGAAAAGAAATATCTTTACCAACATGGCGTAGGAGTGCCTTGCCAATACTATGGTCAGAAAGATAGGCAGTAGAGGAAGTTGGTCGTAAAGTGAAGAATTTAGTCCATTGTTCAGTCTGAAACTGAGCGTGGAAAGGTAGTGAAGGACGTGTCGATCGTTTCTGAGAAGAACGAGAAGGTGGAGAAGTATCATCAGCAGGTAATTGTCGTTGACGTTTAGGCGTGGGACCAGAGTTGGTCCGACGTGGAACGGGTCGGCGATTTGAAAATTGCCGCACCGTAGAGGGAGAGGCCGGAAGCATAGTCAGAGGAGAGCGAAGGTCCGATAAATCGAAGGAGTCAGTCGAGGCCTCAGTACCTGAAGCGGGTGAGGAAACAGCACCGGCAATAGGTACAGAGGCATGAGGAGTGTCTGAAGAGTGGTCCAAAGACGAGGCGGGGTCAGAACGGGGTGCGGTATCAAGAAGGGGCCCGGGGGTAGTAGGTTCATGGACTAGGGCTGCCATGGTTAGGTTACTTCTTTCTTTTTGTTTTTAAGAAAAAAAAAGAAAGAAGAAAAGAAAATAAAAATAAAAAAAAAGAAAAAAAAAGGGGGGACCGGGGAGGGATAGGTCCTAGGAGGAATGAAAGGGCCAGAAATCTCCCTCCGCGCCCAAGAGGACCTCAGCACCGCAAGTAGCGCAGATGCAGCATGGAACCCGTGCCATACCCTACCCATCATGCTAGTAAACTAACAATCCGGGATAGCAACCTCACATCTGCCGAGCTACCTCGGTGGACAAAAGAGAGGGCGGCCGGATATCCGCCACAAAGCATACCTCCTTCGGCCACCACCCCCGGAATCCGAAAGGTGGCTTCCAGAGATACACTCGTCGCCCGAAAGACACCCAAAGCTACTCCGGGATACCGGAGAGGGATCGGGACATCCCCAGGCGATCCAGATTCCACGGCAAACTACGCCACCGCTAAGAACCTCAACGGAATGGGATGGACCCCAGTATCCTTTTCCCTACCTAGGAACTAGCGTGCCTGTGGGAGAAATCCCAAAGGACAAAAAGAGGAAGGGCAAAAGGGAGGGGTGGGGAGGAGGAGGAGGAAAGGAAAAAGGGGAGGATGGGGAGGATGGGATAGGGGAGGGGAGATTGGGGGGTAATTAGGTTCGGTCTGAGGAAGAAGACCGACAG
Source organism: Cherax quadricarinatus (assembly GCF_038502225.1). NCBI lineage: Eukaryota > Metazoa > Arthropoda > Malacostraca > Decapoda > Parastacidae > Cherax > Cherax quadricarinatus. The sequence goes on from NW_027197821.1 coordinate 44,506, forward strand.
GTCTAATTCCTCAGACCAAGAGCCTCTTCACCACGCCAAGGAGCCCCCCTTGAAGAGGGAATGATGTTGAGGGTGGCAAGATTAGGGTGGGAGATGACACAAGTCGTGTCGCCAGCAAAGAGAATGGGTTTCAGGTGTTGGGATATGTTTGGAAGATCATTGATGTAAATGAGGAAGAGCAGGGGTCCAAGGACACTTCCCTGCGGAACTCCAGTATCAAGTGGCTGTATTGATGAGGCTGTCTTTAATGGTGACCTACTGATACCTATTAGAAAGGTAGGATTTAAAATATGCAAGCGCATGGCCTCCACAAACTTGACCATAGTGGTCAAGTTTGTGGAGTAAGATGCGATTTCGCCCACTTTGTGCCCTGTTTTTGGCAATTCTATTGTTCCAGTAGACCAAAATCAGCTATGTCGTTAGTTTTCCTTCTATCGATTAAGTACAAGAAACCGCCCATTTACCTGTTTCAACTACCCAATAAAGTGATCAGAAATAGGCAATTTAGCCAATTTCACTCAAAATTAAAAAATGTCAGTTTAAAAATAGGGTCCAGAATAAACAATGTAGACATCCCTGGCCTTAAAAACATGTCCTCGGTTCCTTAGTCAAGTTTTCAGGCCCCTCTTATATTACGCTTGCTTTCCATTTTGAACTTTTATACATAAAAAATGCATATTAGACTGGTAAGCTGGATGCATGTTGGACAAGTGACATCATTTGTATATTCTGAATATTGGCAAAAATCGAACATTTCCGCTACTTTGAGCTCAATTTCAAGCTACTTTCATTTCTAAAACCACTCCAAATCATCTATTTCTTTTAATATCTTCCATTCTATCAAATAGAGACCAAGAATACAACTGTTGGAAATTATTCGGTCCGAGAAGTCCCAACGGGGAAAAACACACCGTTCGAGGGCCCTTACACCCACCCAAAAACACAAACACACTCCCGGATTGGTGGAGGTGGATGGAAGGTACTTTTTAATTGATAAATTTACCCTTCAGGGAAGAAGTAGGTAGTTTATACTGTTAGTACACTAATATTAGGATTATTGAGGCAACTGTAGATAAAAATAATGTAGACCTAAGACCTTAACATAGGTAGTAATAGGCTGATAATGTAGGCAAACACTAGGTTAAGTTAGCTAGGGAGAACTGGCAGCCCAAGTTTCAACGATGAGGCACGGGTCTCGAAGACGCCACATTTTTCTTCTTAGACTAGACTCCATCTGGACAACACGTGCCGTGATCAGCAGGCAGCGCCCCCCACGTGTCTTCACATATGAGACCTGGGAAAATTTGGTAAGAGGCACCTCGATGTACCGTAGATGACCTCCTCCGTCAGGCCCATACAGTAAGACAAGACCTCCACTATTTCTTAGGATTTCTGGCCAGTGTCTGGGGAAAACTGCGAGCGAGTTGAGCTGTGGCCTTTGTGCAGCAGGCAGTTCATGACCAGTACGTGATTTTGTCTCTTGTCTACCTAGAAGTTAGTGTCCGTTTCTGCACAGTTATACTAGGGGATACACACCCTCTTGGATACAGGAATTTCTGAGGTGCAGGCAGGTCACTAATATCGATTGAATATTGCATGAATTAAGGCTCCCGGTTGCACGTGGTTTCTTAGGGAAAGTCCAAAGGGGCTAAGCTTAGGAAGGTTGAAGATCAGGATATATGCTGCAACACCAAGTTAGTTAGTCCTTTAAACGTGCATGCAGGCGAGATTTCTTGCAACATCAGTCATTTATGAAAATCTGTCCTATAAGCCACTTGTGAGGCTGAGGTACCGATCTCAGAGCTCGGTGTCAACAGAGCTTGCCAGGGTAGGCGACTCACTTGGAGGCAGTCCAGACAAATTTTCACAACCATAAAAACTATACAAAAATACACCACAAAGTCTGTTTTAAACCAAAAACATGGTTGCATTTTCTTTCCATCATGCACTACATGCTGCAGATTTTTTTTTATATGGTGCACACTTATCGCATAGACCCATTCTCTTACATCTAGGCCCAAATTTTCCGCTCACAGCTTATCTGAGCGAGCCGAGCTCATGGCGCTGTACTATTTCTTCTCCTATGCCAAATCAAAATCGAGAACAACGTCCAGTATTGGGCCCCTACTTAAACAAGATGGGTCCTACACAGATGACAGCAAGGAAATGAGTGAGCTACTCAAGTCCCAATATGACTCAGTTTTTAGCAAGCCGCTAACCAGACTGAGAGTCGAAGATCAAAATGATTTTTTTATGAGAGAGCCACAAAATTTGATTAACACAAGCCTATCCGATGTTATCCTGACGCCAAATGACTTCGAACAGGCGATAAATGACATGCCCATGCACTCTGCCCCAGGGCCAGACTCATGGAACTCCGTGTTCATCAAGAACTGCAAGAAGCCCCTATCACGAGCCTTTTCCATCCTATGGAGAGGGAGCATGGACACGGGGGTCGTCCCACAGTTACTAAAAACAACAGACATAGCCCCACTCCACAAAGGGGGCAGTAAAGCAACAGCAAAGAACTACAGACCAATAGCACTAACATCCCATATCATAAAAATCTTTGAAAGGGTCCTAAGAAGCAAGATCACCACCCATCTAGAAACCCATCAGTTACACAACCCAGGGAAACATGGGTTTAGAACAGGTCGCTCCTGTCTGTCTCAACTATTGGATCACTACGACAAGGTCCTAAATGCACTAGAAGACAAAAAGAATGCAGTTGTAATATATACAGACTTTGCAAAAGCCTTCGACAAGTGTGACCATGGCGTAATAGTGCACAAAATGCGTGCTAAAGGAATAACAGGAAAAGTCGGTCGATGGATCTATAATTTCCTCACTAACAGAACAGAGAGAGTAGTCGTCAACAGAGTAAAGTCCGAGGCAGCTACGGTGAAAAGCTCTGTTCCACAAGGCACAGTACTCGCTCCCATCTTGTTCCTCATCCTCATATCCGACATAGACAAGGATGTCAGCCACAGCACCGTGTCTTCCTTTGCAGATGACACCCGAATCTGCATGACAGTGTCTTCCATTGCAGACACTGCAAGGCTCCAGGCGGACATCAACCAAATCTTTCAGTGGGCTGCAGAAAACAATATGAAGTTCAACGATGAGAAATTTCAATTACTCAGATATGGTAAACATGAGGAAATTAAATCTTCATCAGAGTACAAAACAAATTCTGGCCACAAAATAGAGCGAAACACCAACGTCAAAGACCTGGGAGTGATCATGTCGGAGGATCTCACCTTCAAGGACCATAACATTGTATCAATCGCATCTGCTAGAAAAATGACAGGATGGATAATGAGAACCTTCAAAACTAGGGAGGCCAAGCCCATGATGACACTCTTCAGGTCACTTGTTCTATCTAGGCTGGAATATTGCTGCACACTAACAGGATCTTTCAAGGCAGGTGAAATTGCCGACCTAGAAAATGTACAGAGAACTTTCACGGTGCGCATAACGGAGATAAAACACCTCAATTACTGGGAGCGCTTGAGGTTCCTAAACCTGTATTCCCTGGAACGCAGGAGGGAGAGATACATGATTATATACACCTGGAAAATCCTAGAGGGACTAGTACCGAACTTGCACACGAAAATCACTCACTACGAAAGCAAAAGACTTGGCAGACGATGCACCATCCCCCCAATGAAAAGCAGGGGTGTCACCAGCACGTTAAGAGACCATACAATAAGTGTCAGGGGCCCGAGACTGTTCAACTGCCTCCCAGCACACATAAGGGGGATTACCAACAGACCCCTGGCAGTCTTCAAGCTGGCACTGGACAAGCACCTAAAGTCAGTTCCTGATCAGCCGGGCTGTGGCTCGTACGTTGGTTTGCGTGCAGCCAGCAGCAACAGCCTGGTTGATCAGGCTCTGATCCACCAGGAGGCCTGGTCACAGACCGGGCCGCGGGGGCGTTGACCCCTGGAACTCTCTCCAGGTAAACTCCAGGTATGGAACTAACACTGGCTTCAAAGCCAATATATAACGGGACCAACACTGATAGGGCTAGTCACTGTATTTGACTGAAAGCACCGATGGATGGAACTTTTCTTTAATAAGTGTTCTAACACCGGATGTGTATCTTGCATTTTCTACTGCCCAAAATGCTCAGCCATATTAGCGGCTTTCTTTGTACTTCAGCATCTTATATGTAAATCACACATTATAACCTTTGCAAAGAAATAAATTTTTTATCGTATTGTACCGGTGAACAGTTGACATGCTGCTCAGCACCGCTCAGTTCACCATCTCTTAATAGACTCTCCTGTATCAGGAGACACGTAAAATTTATTTCCGACGTCGTCATCGTCCTCGTGCACTGCCTATATCTAACCTGGCTGAAAGCCCAACCTTGCATGCGGACTCCCTCTGACTGTCAGCAACTGCCTTATTAAACCAACTAATTATATTTTCCCTTTAGAGCTCCCCACTATTGAAAACTAACCCCTCACTGGTCTCTGATCTTCGCACATTTCATCTAGAGCGCATCTCATCCTGCGGTGCTGTATAACCTTTGTATAATCCTACTGGTTTAGCTCTCCCCCACGATTATGTATAACCTTTGTTGGTTTAGCGCTTAGTTTTGATTGTAATAATACACTTTCCTCCTTTATACAAGACTATGCTCAACTCTAGCAACAAAGTTACTACCGAGAAACTCAGATTCTTTATTCTACCTGAAGAGGTAGTGGTCAACACCATGAAGCTGTCACGGCCAAGTCTTCCAGCAGAAACCTCACCAGGAAAAGAGAGATTCCTTAGATCAACCCAACAGTGAAACAGAAGTATACACCATTAGTGTTAAGTTAGGTAAGATTTGTCAGGAAAAAAGTGTTTCCTGATGCTGGTCTTAGTCATAGATGACACAGCTTTTGGTCATCTGACTAGAGCCTTCTGCTGGCTTACCGGTCTACCCCCTTCAAAAATTATGGTTATGATTTCCTTGCAAAGGATGCAACAAAATCTACATAGGAGAAATGAAGAGGAATCTTTTCACACGGGTCCTATAAAACAAATCTACTGTACGTGTAACGTGGGTGACTCCAGCAACACTTACTTTATTGAACACAGACCTAACGTGCACTGGAGCAATACAGAATTTATCTGCAGGAAATCCAACAGGGATTGACGCTACTGTATTAAAGCACCCTTAATTGCTACTTTCAACACAATACAACAAAAGGCTGGGAAATACATTAAGAGGCGGCGCCAATATTTCTATACATGCTGGGTGGGGTCATTGGGGTAGCTGTCTGGTTGGAACGGGGGAGGACTAGGAGACTTGTTTTGAAGCAGCGTTATTATTTCTATTTTTATTTGGGGAGGCTTGGAGGGCCGAGGGAATTTTTTGGGCTCCAGTGCTCCCTTGGTGCTGCCACTGATATCAATACTGCACATGATACTGGGCCACGATGCTGCATGACAGCAATTGGACTTTTTATTGGAGAGCACTAAAATCATAGGAGTCATAAAACACCCGAGGGAAGAGAGAGAGTTGATTCAAAGGTTGGAAGGATGGATCAGTAAAGGTACCTTTGTGAGAATAACGGCAACTAGATGATTTGAAACCTTAAACTGATCATCTCCCAAGACTTGTGTTCTCCTGACTAAGGGTCGTCAATCTAAATTAATTTTTTATGAATGAGACCCAAAATTTGGTCATCTCAAAAATTTCTGATATTATCCAAACACCACAAGACTTTGAAAAGGCAATAAATGACATGCCCATGCACTCTGCCCCAGGCCCAGACTCATGGAACTCAGTGTTCACGAAGAACTGCAAGAAGCCCCTGTCACGTGCCTTCAGCATTCTATGGAGAGGGAGCATGGACACAGAGGTCATCCCACACTCACTAAAACCAACAGACATAGCCCAACTCTACAAAGGTGGCAGTAAAGCAATTGCAAAACTACAGACCGATAGCACTAACATCTCATATAAAAATCTTTGAAAGGGTTCCAAGAAGCAAGATCGCCAACCACCTAGATACCCATCTATTACACAATTCAGGGAAACACGAGTTTAGAGCAGGTCGCTCATGCCTGCCCCAGCTACTGAACCACTATGACAAGGTCCTGGATGCTATAGAGGATAAACAAAATGCAGATGTAGTATACATAGATTTTGCAAAAACCTTCGACAAGTGCGACCATGGTGTAATAGCGCACAAAATGAGTGATAAGGAATAACAGGAAAACTTGGTAGATGGATCTATAACTGCCTGACAAACAGAACACAAAGATTAATAGTAAACAACGTAAAGTCTGAGGCAGCTACAGTGAAAAGCTCTGTTCCACAAGGCATAGTACTCGCTCCCTTCTTATTCCTCATCCTTATATCTGACAGAAGTAAGCCACAGGTCAGTGTTTTCCTTTGTGGATGACACCCGAATTGCCATGACATTGTCCTCCATCGAAGACACCGCAAGACTCCAAGCGGACATCAACCAAATCTTCAAAAGGGCCACTCAAAACAATATGAAGTTCAATGAAGAGAAATTTCAACTACTCATATATGGAAAACTTGAGGAAATTAAAATTGTATCAGGGAATACAACAATTTCTAACCATACAATAGAGCGAGAAAGTAATGTGAAGGACCTGGGAGTGATATTGTCAAGAGGATCTTACCTTCAAAGACCACAACAATGTATCCACCGCATCTGCTATATATAAAAAAAAAAAAAAAAAAAAAAAAAAGATAGGATGGATAATGAGAACCTTCAAAACTAGAGACGCCGAGCCCATGATGATTCTCTTCTAATTGCTTATTCTCTCTAGGCTGGAATATTGCTGTACACTAACTGCCTCCTTCAAGGTACTCGAAATTGCTGACCTGGAAAGTGTACAAAGAACTTGCACGACATACACAAGTACGATAAATTACCTAAATTACTGGGAGCGGTTGAAGTCCCTTGATTTGTATTTTCTGGAATGCAGGCGTGAGAGATACATAATATACACTCGAGACAACACAGCAAGTGTCAAGGGCCCAAGACTGTTCAATTACCTCCAAGACCCCTGGCTGTCTTCAAGAAGGCACTGGACAGGCACCTAAAGTCAGTACCTGACCAACCGGGCTGTGATTCGTACATCAGTTTGCGTGCGGCCAGGTGTAACAGCCTGGCTGATCAGACCCTGATCCACCACGAGGCCTGGTCTTAGACCGGGCCGCGGGGACGATGAGCCCCAGCTTCAAAACTTACACATTAAAGACGTCCAAAGTATATGCACTTTCGTCCAAATTGAATATCAGTATTTTAGAATTTTAGATTTCATGACGTCAGGTTAGGTTCAGCAAGATTAGATTATCCTCCATTAATAAAAAAATAACCAGTTATAACACTACAATAAAATACAGAATAAAACAGTATCCGAAGTAGAAACATTTTTTTTTTAGAGCACTATGACTTATATTCAGAAACATTACTGATACTAGTTTTTAATAAAGTTATAGGCTTAAAAGAATACAGACTCGCCTTTGTTAAGGCCCCTTGTCTATCGTCTTCATTACTAAATTAACTCCTTCAGCATTTCCTTGTTTTTCAGTTTTCAAACCTGTAATGACTGAACATCATGTTCTGTTACGTCTAATATACAAGGTAACACCACTATACTTAGTGTATTTTATTATAACTAGACATATGAATGATCACTAAAAAGTTACCTTGTATCTATAAAAAGACGTGTAACCCATGGGCATCTTAATTACTGAAATTTTACCTGTTCAACAAGCTTTAGTTAAATACGGGTGAATATAACAGACACAGTAGAAGCAATTTTGAGGTGATCAGTCCCTCAGCCTAAGGCAGAGGCATGTGGCCAGACCTTATATACAGGAGCAACTGAGTAGTATCTGGAGGTGACATTACAGGTAAATGCTGTCCACTCAGTGTGGGAGAAAATTTTCCCTGTAGCTAAATACCTTGACGATGCTGTGCCAGACAAGTTTACTGCTGAATAAGCTGCTACACCTCACTTCTGCTCGAGTTTATAACATATGGTCGCATGTCTGCTTTAGGCTGAGATACTGACCACCTGTCGAAGTTAAGGGACTAATCACCTCATAATTACTTCTACTGTTTTCACTGTTATATTAGTCAGCATTCGACTGAAGAAGTCTGTTGCGCAGGCAGAACGTTTGAACAACAAAGATATCCAGGTGTTGCACATGTGTCTTATTCATCATTAACATTAAGCGCTAAACCCACAAGGGTCATAGAGCGCTGGTCTTGTCATTATGTAAAACGTTAAAACTAAAATTTATATACAGAGCTAAACTAGACATTTATATAATACACATTCCAGCTTGGAAGTAATTTCCACACACCATACACAATAATAACGCTGCTGCCTATATAAAGAGTAACATGTTTAAATCATGAACCTAACATCCACAGGCGAGTTATTCCGCAGGTTGCATGCACCGTGTCAACATTTGCAACATTTACTAAAAAAAAAAAGAAAATTGTTCCAGATTACACTAAGCAAATTAATTTTACCAACATTTAAACGAAATTTATTAGAGAAAAATTTGGCGCTTCCCCCATGATTATAAAAATACAACGCAAACATGACGGGAGGTTAGAGAAAAATGTTAAGCTAGTTTCTGTACAGCGTCGGGAACATAACAGACGGGAATATAGAAGATAATTTAAATATAAAAAAAATATTTGGACAATGCTTTAGCCTGTTAAAATGTTTAAGTTATAATTTAAATGTTAACAGCCGTCCCAGCTGGGTGTTGGTCACTGGTATGTTAACAGCCGTCCCAGCTGGGTGTTGGTCACTGGTATGTTAACAGCCGTCCCAGCTGGGTGTTGGTCACTGGTATGTTAACAGCCGTCCCAGCTGGGTGTTGGTAATTGGTATGTTAACAGCCGTCCCAGCTGGGTGTTGGTCACTGGTATGTTAACAGCCGTCCCAGCTGGGTGTTGGTCACTGGTAAGTTGAATGTTGAGCTGTGGATAAAACCTTATATGTAGTGCTGTATTTACTAAAATGATTTTTTTTAATAAAAGTTATGAACTGTACACAAGTGTCATTGCCTCCGTGTTTCCATCGCTGCAATAGCAGAGAAAGGTATCCCTTAAATAACAAAAAGGCACAATACCGTGACTGGAACGATACACAAATAACCCGCACATAAAAGAGAAGCTTACGACGACGTCTCGGTCCGACTTGGACCATTGACAAAGTCACACTAACAGAGGTGGAGCAGGACGGCTATATATAGGCAGGAAGAGGTAGTAGTAGTAGTAGTAGTAGTAGTAGTAGTACAAGAATTGTATATAATACCGACAAGATGAAATTAAGACATGCACAACACCCGGGCATCCCCATCGTAGACGTTTCGCCATCCAGCCAGCCACTGGATGGCGAAACGTCCACAACAAAGACAACCAGACGCCGCACATGTGTCTTAATTTCATCAGTAGTTGTAGTAGTAGTTGAAGACGAAGAAGAGGTAGTAGTAGTGGTAGTGTTAGAAGTGGGAAATAAGGATGACGAGCCAGTCAAAAACAAAGGAAGAGGAGCACTGCAAGAGAGCTAGATGCCCACAGAGGGAGAGCAAGCGCACAGAGGTGCGTGAAAGGGGTAGTGGTGAAATAAAATAAATGAAGGAACAGAAACACGAGACAGGAGAGAGAAAGACAACCCAGAGGAGAAAAGGAAAGAGGAAAGGGGAAGAGGAAGAAGAAAAAGAAAGAAAAAAATGAGGATTCAGGTTAAGTCACGGGTGTTCTGAAGTTTGGAGCATTTTACAATGTAGTGGGAGAGGAAGGCATCT
>NW_027197822.1:0-27500 GCF_038502225.1 Cherax quadricarinatus
TGAGTCCTGGCGGAGGTTCCAGCTCAAATGTTGTGCCACCTTCCTCTAAGCTTTCCCCCTCAGAAAGAGGAAAGTGTAGCTGCAGTCGACTGCCTTCAGGAACATCCATCTTAGGCTGCATCAAAACATGAAAGGTTTTCATTCATAGTTAAAGTATCAGTGATGTTTCTGTCTCTCAACAGAAAATTTTTGTGTACAGTATTTACTAATGTACTGCATACTCATTGGACATGTTGCCTAGAGCAATCAATTAGATATATTTACACACAAAGGTATTCTCTCCATGAAAAATATTTTAATTATTTTCACTAAGTAATGAAAAGAATTCTAAAGGTTCCAAAATATAACTTTTACTTATCCTAATATCTGACACATTCACTAGTCTACAGTATAACATTCTTTGTACATTGTTTAAGATAAGATTTTGTTCCGATTTTTAACCCCAGAGGTTTAGCCACGCAGGATAACCCAAGGAAGGCACTGCATCATTGAGGGACTATCTGTCTTATTTCCATTGGGGTCCTCAGTTTTATCCCTTAGGATATGACCCATACCAGATGACTAACACCCAGGTACCTACTTGCTTGCTTGGTGAATGGTATAACAGGTGTAAGGAAACATGCCCAATGTTTCCACCCTTGCCGAGGATTGAACCACGGACACTCAGTGTGTGAAGCGAGAGCGTTTCCTACCAGGCCACGGGACACCATGGCATTTACAATTTCTCAAACTGTACTGTAGTATAATGAAGACACCATGCTGCAATACAAAAAACACTGGGTATGTTCCCATTCAACAGTATGCAGCATCTGTACAGCTTTCTACAAGAAAATTAACCCCCTCTAACAGAAGAATAGTACATATTCAGAAACTTGAATGAAAAAACTTTAGAACTTTATACAAGACATATGTCAAGTCAATTATAGAGTACATGGCTTGTGTAAGAGACCCACCTGGTCAAACAAGTGCAGAAGGTTGAAAAGGTCTAAAGTTTGCAACTACGTACACTAGTTTCAGAACAAAAAAATTGCAGTTTGAGAAATGGGTAAAGGAAGTGAACCTGAAAACCTAGGTGGGGATAAATGCTAGGAGAGATACAATTACAATATAAAGCATTTAAAAAAAAATGATAGAGCAGAGAGTTAGAACTGTTTGAGTTATGAGGACCAGGAACAAGGAAACACAGATGGAAGCTGAAGACACAAATGAGTCATGTGGCTGAAAGGTGGAATTAGTTAAATGAAGACATAGTAAGAGCAATCTCAATACACAGATTCAAAAGTAGATATGATACTGTCCAAACACAACTTGGTTTGAATATGACGTAATAGTTAAAACAGAAAAAGTTCACATACGTATGATAAAATGAATTCCTGAAATGAGAAATATAAGTTATAAAGATTAAAGACACTAGAAATATCTTTATTGAACGATGGATCAAAAGATAACTGCTCTAAATTTATAAACAGATGTGAAAAGAAGTCAAGGAGGATTTCTTCACAACTTATCACTACGATATGCCAATAATAATTTTGTGCTTTATGAACCTTTGCAAAAATTTACCACCTCAAGTTAAACTTAACAAATTGTAAACAAATATCTAAATTTAACCTGTTCACCTGGCAGTAAGTAGGTGCCTAGGTGTTAGTCAGTTGCTGTGGGTCGCATCCTAGGGGACAAGATTAAAGGCCCAAATGATACACTGACTTTATTGGGTTATCCTGGGTGGCTAACCCTCCAGGTTAAAAAATACAAACAAAATCTTATCTCTATATACAGAATATACAAATATTATTACCATACATTACCCCACCAAAGCAAACACACTATTCAAATTCAATAAATGCATATACGGGAGAAGTAAATATAGTTGGACACATAATTATTATATTGAAAGTGGAAGTGCTAAACCCATAAAGGATATATAGTCCCTGGGGAGTGGGAGGCACTTATATCTGATTCAAGGAAAGGTTATTATTAATATAATCATAACCGAGCAGAAAACCCACAAGGTTCATATAGCATTGCTCAAGGAGAGGTTAGCCACATTTCCTTGGATCAAGAGCACTTCATTGCCAGGATGGATACAGATGAACCACAGCAGTGTCAGGAAATATTTCCTCAGCCTTTGGGTGGTCAAATAAGAAAATAACCTATATGAAGCATAGCAGGGTCCAAAAGGTTAGGAAGTGAAATAATTATTATAATAAAAAAGAAGCACTAAGCCACAAGGGCTATACAGCACTGCAGCGTAGGGAAGGAAGCGAGGGTATCAGGCGGCAGAAGGGGGGAGGGATGATTAGTAGGTTACAGAAAACAGCGGGGCAGGGGATAGTGCGGGGGGTAGGGGGTAGCAAGAGATTGAGGTAGAAAGGGCTGAAGATGTCATCAGAGTTTGTGGAGTAAGTCAGTTGTTGTCAAAAAGTCAATGAGAGAGTCCGGATGAAAGGTGGGTCCATCGGCGAGAAGGGAAGGTAAAGAGAGGAAGTGAAATAAGCCATGTAAATTAAAGGATTTTTATTAATATTTTTATGAAGGGTTCAACTTACAGGAGTCATACAGCACATAAGGAATAGATTGTTATATCAACACATACTACATCTTAGATCTGTTGTGGTTCAGAGGATCATTCTTCCTATAGCACAGTCTCAGACCAAGTAATCAGATATAGTCCATGAGAGATGCAGCTCCAATTCATTGGACCAAGAACTTTTCACCAACATTAAAGCCCCTCCCCCCCCCCCCATCAAGGGTGACCGGGCCATGACTCAAGGCTGTCCCTGCAATCAAAAATATGTGAATTAGGTGGTCTGGGCATAGAACTGCCTTTCTAGACCTACCATTTTAAAAACAGAAGCAGACGTGTTGTTATGGATATTAGCAATATTTCTTCCTCTGGCTGAAACCTCGGAATCATTATTGTTCTTCCAGTTCTCTATCCCTTCTGTTGGGATGACGTTAAGGGTAGTTGCAGCCAGTGTCTTTAATGGTGATGGCAAAGTGTTAGTGGCAGCTGCGGCGGCTGCCAGACTCCTGAGTGTAGTGGGTGCTAGAGCAACCTCTGAGGTACGTGGGTGAGCAAAGACGGGTGACGGCGAGTGGGGAGAACTGGGTGATGAGAGAGGAGAGCTGGGTGACGGAGGCGAGTTGGGTGCAGGAGACGGGTGAGGGGAGTTGGGTGAGGGAGAGAGGATGGGAGAGCTAGGTGAGGGATGAGGAGCCCGGGGTGAGGGAGATAAGTGAGGAACTCTGCTGGGTGAGGCGGCTGATCCCTCCATCACCACATCTCCACCACCATCACCACCACTACCACCACCATCACCACCACCATCCTCCACACTACCATTACTACTGTCGGTCGAGTCAATTCCAGAATCCATTGTTGGTGTGAGAGGCACCTGACACACCTCCTCTACATTGACTGACGCCAAGGTATCACCTTCATATTCCCGGGTTGTGTCATTAACCTCAATAATAACCCAATAATGACCTTTTCAACAACATCTTTCACATATTTATTGCTTTTATAACCTGAAATCAAAGGTCCAGTTGTTTATTTCTATAAATGCAACTTATTTTAGGGTTTTAATTTGATTGAAAATGATTTACTATGCCTGTAAAAATGATCAAAACACGTTATGTTATTGTTGTTGTTGTAAGTAAATAAAACAAGTAAGTGAGTAGTTAAGTAAGTAAGCAAGTATGAAAATAAGTAAAATAAATAAAATAGGTAAACAAGTAAAAGTAAGTAAATAAGTAATAACGAATAAATAAAGAAATAAAGAAAGGAAATAAGATAAGATAGTACGATCATGTTCGTACAGCATATTGATAGCAAAGAAACAAGTCAGTTGATCAGATGAAATTGGTGGCCCACAGATGGCTCCAACTTCATCCTGTTCCCTACTTGTATGTCTCATAACAATAAAAAGGCTTTTAAATGAGCTGATGTAGGTAACAGTTCTTAGCTTGTAAATAAAATTAGGTATCCTTACCTAACCTTATAAAACCGTGTGTAAAAAAAATAGTTTAATTTAGGTACAATTTACACACATTTCAGATGATCACAATTGTCTTATATAATAACTGGTGTGTAAATTACCTAGAATAACCTCCCCCCCCCCTCCAAAAAAAAGTCATAGTAATTTATTTCCAGAAAGGTTCTTTGACGACAGTGAAGGGCTCTTGATCTAAGGAATTGAATTTACCCTTTCTTTCCTTCAAAACTCTTCAATTATCCAAGGCGTTATACGACCCCTAGGGGTTTAGCGCTCTCCCACCATTGCTGGCTTCGTATCAGAAACCTTTTCCTACGATGATAAGTTGAGGGATTTGCAATCTCGGATAACTGTTGGGCCATTCTTGACTTCAGGGCCAACTCTGAGTTCATTAAATTATTCCTTAAAATGTCTAATATCAGGTGGATTTATTTAGTGGAAACGGTATAAAACGTAATCTAGCCTATGGAAACCTAGCATAATTCAAGCAAAAGCAACATAATTTAACATTACTCCGCCAGTGGTAGATATGGGACTGGCTCGTCTCTGTTTACGTTCGATGCATATTTGTTTACACTACCGTGATTGGTCAGGTGCTACAAGATTCAATACTAACCGCATAAGACACATGGGCAACACTTGGATATCTTTATTTTGAAGACGTTTCGCCAATTACTGGCTTTACCAATTTAAAGCTGCTGTGGAAAATTTTGGATTTTACTTAATTCATCGCGTGTAAATTTGAATAATACAATAATTCTGTAATAAAATATGATGCTGATTTAACCCTTTCGAGAAATTTTGAGTGAGAGGGGTGTAGAACAGCTACTGAGTGACGCCGGGAGTTAGTTTAATATGTTTATTATGCACCCCATACCCATCCTGTGGGCGGTAGTCAAAAGATTACAGAGGTACATAATTGGTCCAGGGACTGGACTCCAAAGTTTTGATAGCTGAGCAAGTTACAGAGGTAATGAACTCACAATTTACAAAGGTAATGAACTCCAGGTAGGTCTGGTCACAATCATGACAAGTTACCTGGAGTTTACCTGGAGAGAGTTTCGGGGGTCAACGCCCCCGCGGCCCGGTCTGTGACCAGGCCTCCTGGTGGATCAGCGCCTGATCAACCAGGCTGTTGCTGCTGGCTGCACGCAAACCAACGTACGAGCCACAGCCCGGCTGATCAGGAACTGACTTTAGGTGCTTGTCCAGTGCCAGCTTGAAGACTGCCAGGGGTCTGTTGGTAATCCCCCTTATGTGTGCTGGGAGGCAGTTGAACAGTCTCGGGCCCCTGACACTTATTGTATGGTCTCTTAACGTGCTAGTGACACCCCTGCTTTTCATTGGGGGGATGGTGCATCGTCTGCCAAGTCTTTTGCTTTCGTAGTGAGTGATTTTCGTGTGCAAGTTCGGTACTAGTCCCTCTAGGATTTTCCAGGTGTATATAATCATGTATCTCTCCCTCCTGCGTTCCAGGGAATACAGGTTTAGAAACCTCACAACAAGAAAAACCAAGGGACAGGAGGAGGAAAATGCAAAGGAAGATTGGGCAGCAGAGCTCATAAAAAGGGATCATGAATGGGAAAAGAAACTAGAAGAACTTAGCATGAGAATGGAAGAGAGGATAGATATGGAAAGCAGGAAGTGGGAGGTGCATGTCAAAGCAGCAGAAGCTAGGATACAGAGTTTAGAAGAGGAATTGAAAAATCTGAAACAGCCTAAAGAACTAAAGAACTGTAGCAAATGAAAGAGCTAAGCTTTATGTGGAGGCCCTAACAGACAACAACAGAGCCCAAGGAAAGCCGAGAAGGGAAAATGACAGGCCACTGAGCCCAAGTACATTAGCCAGTGAAACTGATGAAAGGAAAGCTGCAGTGGAGGAAACCAAATTAAATGAGGGGATACACAGGGATATGCAGTGGGAGAATGAAAGGGTGAGGTCAGTCTTTGTGTATGGGCTCCAGGAAGTCGAAGGGGAAACATATGAAGCAAGAAAACAAGGGGAAAAAAAAGCAATTGAAAGCATCATGAAAGCAATAGGAGAAGACGATATGACCCAGCTGGAAAATTTTCGGAGAATAGGGGGGTTTGTAAAAAAAAGAACCCGGCCAGTGAGAGTGACCTTCAAGGCAGAAGCGACTCGGACCAGGATCCTGCAGGAGAAAGCACGATTAAGGGACATGACGGCATACAGGAGGGTGTATCTCGACCGCGACAGAACACAAGAAGAAAGGAAGAAACTGAGAGAGATGGTACAAAGGCGAAAGGAGGAAAGAGAGGGGATGGAGAAGACAGACAGGAGATCCCAGACCCAGGAAGAAGATCTAATACAGCCTCCCTCACAACTTTCTATAGAAGCCTCCCAACCAGGTCAACCCCAGTGCAACCAAACACTCTAAATCAAAACACCCATGCCACATCCAATGCCCCCACCCACTACATTACAAACTTCACCCCCACAGCAACAACCCATAGTTCCTTACCAGGTCTCCCACTTCCCCAACCCCAATATACTTCCCAGACCACAGTCTTAGAAAAGAAGTTGAAGGTGTGGTATACAAATGCAGATGGAATAACAAACAAGTATGAGGAGTGGCACGAAAGAATCAAAGAGACATCCCCAGACATAATAGCACTCACAGAAACAAAACTCACCAGAATAATAACAGATTCAATCTTTCCATCCGGATATCAAATCTTCAGGAAAGACAGAGGGAGGAGAGGGGGAGGAGGAGTTGCACTGCTCATTAAAAACCAGTGGGGTTTTGAGAAAATGGAAGGAATGGATGGCATGGGCGAAAGGGACTACTTAGTAGGAACAATCCAGTCTGAGGGACATAAGGTGATAATTGCAGTAATGTACAACCCACCACAGAACTGCAGGAGGCCAAGAGAAGAATACGATGAGAGCAACAGAGCAATGATCAACACACTAGCCGAGGTGGCCAGGAGAGCACACATGGGGGGAGCAAAGTTACTAGTTATGGGTGATTTCAATCACAAGGAGATTGACTGGGAAAACCTGGAGCCCCATGGGGGTCCCGAAACATGGAGAGCCAAGATGATGGATGTGGTACTGGAGAACCTCATGCATCAACATGTTAGAGACACTACCAGAGAGAGAGGAGAGGATGAACCAGCAAGGTTGGACCTTGTATTCACCATGAGTAGTTCGGACATCGAGGGTATCATGTATGAAAGGCCCCTGGGAGCTAGTGATCATGTGGTTCTGTGCTTCGACTACATAGTTGAGCTCCAAGTGGAGAGAGTAGCAGGAATAGGCTGGGAAAAACCAAACTACAAAAGGGGGAACTACTCAGGCATGAGGAACTTCCTTCAAGACATTCAGTGGGAGAGGGAACTGACAGGAAAACCAGTACAAGAAATGATGGACTATGTAGCAACAAAATGCAAGGAGGCAGAGGAGAGGTTTGTTCCCAAGGGAAACAGAAATAATGGGAAGAACAGAACGAGTCCTTGGTTCACCCAAAGGTGTAGGGAGGCAAAAACTAGGTGTACTAGAGAATGGAAAAGGTACAGAAGACAGAGAACTCAGGAAAATAAAGAAATCAGCCGAAGAGCCAGAAACGAATATGCACAGATAAGAAGGGAGGCTCAGAGACAATATGAAAATGACATAGCATCAAAAGTAAAGACTGACCCGAAGCTGTTGTACAGCCACATCAGGAGGAAAACAACAGTCAAGGACCAGGTAATCAGACTGAGGAAGGGTGATGGGGAATTCACAAGAAACGACCGAGAGGTATGTCAGGAGCTCAACACAAGATTTAAAGAGGTATTTACAGTGGAAACCAGTAGGACTCCAAGAAATCAGAACAGGGGGGCACACCAGCAAGTGCTGGATGAGGTACATATAACCAAGGAGGAGGTGAAGAAGCTGCTATGCGAACTTGACACCTCAAAGGCGGTGGGACCAGACAACATCTCTCCATGGGTCCTTAAAGAGGGAGCAGAGATATTGTGTGAGCCATTAACAAAGATCTTCAACACATCATTTGAAACTGGGCAACTCCCTGAGGTATGGAAAATGGCAAATGTAGTCCCAATTTTTAAAAAGGGAGACAGACATGAGGCACTAAACTACAGACCTGTATCACTAACGTGTATAGTATGCAAGGTCATGGAGAAGATCATCAGGAGGAGAGTGGTGGGGCACCTGGAAAGAAACAAGTGTATAATTGACAACCAGCACGGTTTCAGGGAAGGAAAATCCTGTGTCACAAACCTACTAGAGTTTTATGACAAGGTGACAGAAGTAAGACAAGAGAGAGAGGGGTGGATCGACTGCGTATTTTTGGACTGCAAGAAGGCTTTCGACACAGTTCCTCACAAGAGGTTACTGCAAAAGCTAGAGGACCAGGCACACATAACAGGAAAGGCACTGCAATGGATCAGAGAATATCTGACAGGGAGGCAACAACGAGTCATGGTACGCGACGAGGTGTCAGAGTGGGCGCCTGTGACAAGCGGGGTTCCACAGGGGTCAGTCCTAGGACCTGTGCTGTTCTTGGTATACGTGAACGACATAACGGAAGGGATAGACTCAGAAGTGTCCTTGTTTGCAGACGATGTGAAGTTAATGAGAAGAATCGAATCGGACGAGGATCAGGCAGGACTACAAAGAGATCTGGACAGGCTACAAGCCTGGTCCAGCAACTGGCTCCTTGAATTTAACCCTGCCAAATGCAAAGTCATGAAGATTGGGGAAGGGCAAAGAAGACCGCAGACACAATATAGTTTAGATGGCCAAAGACTGCAAACCTCACTCAAGGAAAAAGATCTGGGGGTGAGTATAACACCGAGCATATCTCCTGAGGCGCACATCAATCAGATAACTGCTGCAGCATACGGGCGCCTGGCAAACCTACGGATAGCGTTCCGATACCTCAGTAAGGATTCGTTTAAGACTCTGTACACCATCTACGTCAGGCCCATACTGGAGTATGCAGCACCAGTTTGGAATCCACACCTAGTCAAGCACGTCAAGAAATTAGAGAAAGTGCAAAGGTTTGCAACAAGACTAGTCCCAGAGCTACGGGGATTGTCCTATGAAGAAAGGTTGAGGGAAATCGGCCTGACGACACTGGAGGCCAGGAGGGTCAGGGGAGACATGATAACGACATATAAAATACTGCGCGGAATAGACGAGGTGGACAAAGACGGGATGTTCCAGAGATGGGACACAGACACAAGAGGTCACAATTGGAAGTTGAAGACTCAGATGAATCAAAGGGATGTTAGGAAGTATTTCTTCAGTCATAGAGTAGTCAGGCCATGGAATAGCCTAGAAAGTGATGTGGTGGAGGCAGGAACCATACATAGTTTTAAGGCGAGGTATGATAGAGCTCATGGGGCAGGGAGAGAGAGGACCTAGTAGCAATCAGCGAAGAGGCGGGGCCAGGAGCTGTGACTCGACCCCTGCAACCACAAATAGGTGAGTACAAATAGGTGAGTACACACACACACACACACACACACACACACACACACACACACACACACACACACACACACACACACACACACACACACACACACACACACACACACACACACACACACACACACACACACACACACACACACACACACACACACACACACACACACACACACACACACACACACACACACACACACACAGGCAGGACTCTACAAAGAGACCTGGACAGACTGGACACCTGGTCCAGCAACTGGCTCCTCGAATTTAATCCTGCCAAATGCAAAGTCATGAAGATAGGGGAAGGGCAAAGAAGACCGCAGACAGAGTATAGGCTAGGTGGCCAAAGACTGCAAACCTCACTCAAGGAGAAAGATCTTGGGGTGAGTATAACACCGAGCATGTCTCCGGAAGCACACATCAACCAGATAACTGCTGCAGCATATGGGCGCCTGGCAAACCTGAGAACAGCATTCCGATACCTTAGTAAGGAATCGTTCAAGACACTGTACACCGTGTACGTCAGGCCCATACTGGAGTATGCAGCACCTGTTTGGAACCCGCACTTGATCAAGCACGTCAAGAAACTAGAGAAAGTACAAAGGTTTGCAACAAGGTTAGTTCCAGAGCTAAGGGGAATGTCCTATGAAGAAAGGTTGAGGGGAATCGGCCTGACGACACTGGAGGACAGGAGGGTCAGGGGAGACATGATAACGATATATAAAATACTGCGCGGAATAGACAGGATGGACAAAGACATGGTGTTCCAGGGAGGGGACACATAAACAAGAGGTTACAATTGGAAGTTGAAGATTCAGATGAGTCAGAGTGATGTTAGGAAGTATTTCTTCAGTCATAGAGTTGTCAGGCAGTGGAATAGCCTAGAAAATGACGTAGTGGAGGCGGGAACCATACATAATAAGACGAGGTATGATAAAGCTCATGGAGCAAGGAGAGAGAGGACCTAGTAGCAACCAGTGAAGAGGCGGGGCCAGGAGCTAAGACTCGACCCCTGCAACCACAAATAGGTGAGTACAAATAGGTGAGTACACACACACACACACACACACACACACACACACACACACACACACACACACACACACACACACACACACACACACACACACACAAACACACACACGACATGATGGAAAGGTTAGACTCAGAAGTGTCCCTGTTTGCAGATGATGTGAAGTTAATGAGGAGAATTAAATCTGATGAGGACCAGGCAGGACTTCAAAGAGACCTGGACAGACTGGACACCTGGTCCAGCAAATGGCTTCTCGAATTTAATCCTGCCAAATGCAAAGTCATGAAGATAGGGGAAGGGCACAGAAGACCACAGACAGAGTATAGGCTAGGTGGCCAAAGACTGCAAACCTCACTCAAGGAGAAAGATCTTGGGGTGAGTATAACACCGAGCATGTCTCCGGAAGCACACATCAATCAGATAACTGCTGCAGCATATGGGCGCCTGGCAAACCTGAGAACAGCATTCCGATACCTTAGTAAGGAATCATTCAAGACACTGTACACCGTGTATGTCAGGCCCATACTGGAGTATGCAGCACCTGTTTGGAACCCGCACTTGATAAAGCACGTCAAGAAACTAGAGAAAGTACAAAGGTTTGCAACAAGGTTAGTTCCAGAGCTAAGGGGAATGTCCTATGAAGAAAGATTAAGGGAAATCGGCCTGACGACACTGGAGGACAGGAGGGTCAGGGGAGACATGATAACGACATATAAAATACTGCGTGGAATAGACAAGGTGGACAAGGACAGGATGTTCCAGGGAGGGGACACAGAAACAAGAGGCCACAATTGGAAGTTGAAGACACAAATGAGTCAGAGAGATAGTAGGAAGTATTTCTTCAGTCATAGAGTTGTAAGGCAGTGGAATAGCCTAGAAAATGACGTAGTGGAGGCAGGAACCATACACAGTTTTAAGACGAGGTTTGATAAAGCTCATGGAGCGGGGAGAGAGAGGGCCTAGTAGCAACCGGTGAAGAGGCGGGGCCAGGAGCTAGGACTCGACCCCTGCAACCACAAATAGGTGAGTACAAATAGGTGAGTACACACACACACACACACACACACACTCCACACCTGGTCACAGTTATAAATACAAATATTAAGTGGATCATACACCCACACTAGTGGCAATGACATGTTACAAATATATGCAACACACAAGGAACACACATGTGGCAATGACATTCTTGAACAGCTGGAACTCCAGGATCTCCCAGTCATCAAAGAAGACACTTATGCCCTTCCTGCCCGCGGGCGGAGACGATACCCTTGCAATGTAGCTTGATTAACTTTCGACAGTCGTGAACTCCCATCCTCTTTTTATGTCGCAGGACATCGGTTACAAGTCCGAAAGGTGATCCCTACACTGCAACAGTGTAGAAATTGCTGGTGTTTTGGTCACTCAGCGAAATATTGCAGATCTATAGCAGAATGCCCAGTCTGTGGTGCCGACGACTATTCTAACATATCTTGCAGTCGACCTCCCTCTTGCCTTAATTGTCATGAGGCTCACCCTTTGTACTCTCACCATTGCCAGGTCTACTTAAATGAGCGTGAAATCTGTTGCCTCAAAGAAGCGGAAGGTCTCCCTTATGCTGTGACAGTTTCTCATCTCCGCCTCCAAGGGAGACTACCCCATATTTCTTATTCTCGTGTTTCAAAACGTCCTCCCACTTCTGGGGTCTAATCTTTTGCAGCCTCCTCTGTTGTTACCCCTCCTATAGTCACTCTTGTATCTAATTCTTTTGCTGTCCTGGGCTCAGACGTCCCTACTTCAACACCACAGTCTGTTTTGACATCTTCGAGCTCTCACTCACAAGTCCCGGTATTGACAAGATCTCGTACGATACCTTCTACCAATTGCCCCACTACTTCTCAGAAGTCCAAAAAATCCCCTTTGCTCAAATCTTCCTTGCGCCCTCCTTCCCTTCTTCCACCCCCACATTTTACCTTTCCAGTCTCTGTACCTGGTTCTTCCCCTCTCACTGGCTATTACAAGTGTGGAGGTTCACCCCCCCCTCCTTGTTCTGTGCCTCCCTCCCCTGTCCCCTTCCAAGTTTCTGCCTCTTCTGTCCCCTCCCACACTTCTTCTCCAGTTCCCAACACGCTTTATATTGCAGAGACTAAACCTTCAATGGACACTGATCCACCTCCTGTTCCTTCTCTTCCCTCTCCATCTCTACAACTCCATTCTTCACAATGCTCCGTTCCTTCGCTGCTTGAACGTCTTCCGATGCCACTACACGTTGACTTTTCTAACCCCTCTAGTCTGTAGGTACCCTTCCCTACGGATTCCTGGTATTTTCCTCATTGCCAATCATGGCCTATTTACAGTGGAATATCCGCGGCCTCAGGGGTAATCGGGGTGAGCTTCAGATGTTGCTTTCCAGGTTTTCCCCTGTTGGTGTTTGCTTACAAGAACCAAAATTACACTCAGCTGTTTTCCAACCTATCTCAGGCTATAATTTATTGTATTCTTCGGATCCTTTCTCAGATGGGACCTTTAATGAAAGTGCCCTTCTTCTACGCAATGATATTCCGTACTGTCAACTATTTGTCCATACCTCGCTGCATTACACTGCAGCCCTTATCCACTTGAATAAGTGGTTTACAATATGTTCTTTATATCTCTCTCCTTCTCGGGCATTTTCTATCCCAGATTTTGCCTTTCTTGTTTCATCCTTACCACCACCACTTCTGTTACTTGGCAATTTTAATGCCCACCATTTCCTCTGGGGGGCGGTGGCCTCACTGTGACTCACATGGCATTCAGCTGAAGGCTTTTCTCACCTCTCACCCCCTCCATGTTTTAAATACGGGTACTCCCACCCATTTTGATCCTCGTACTTGTACTCTCTCTTGCATCAATCTATCGGTCTGCTCTTCCTCCACTGCACTAGACTTCGCCTGGTCTGTTCTACCGGACTTACATGACAGCTATCATTTTCCAATCATTCTTACTTCTTCATATTCACCACCTTTCTGTAGCCCTCGCTGGCAATTTGATCAGGCAAATTGGGACCTTTACTCGCTACTCACTGCTTTTAGTGAGGTTCCTTCTTCATCCTCCATTGATGAGCTCCTACACCTCTTCTCGGCGTCAGTTTAAACCTCAGCCTTTCATTCTATACCCCAAACCTCAGGCAGGCATTCTCAGAAGTGCGTGCCTTGGTGGTCTCCTGCTTGTGCTCATGCAGTACGTTTGAAACGCGCTGCATGGGGCAGGTACTGGTACAATAGAACCGATGAGAGACTTCTTGATTTTAAGCAGAGGCGTGCGGTCGCTCGCCATGTCATCCATAACGCTAAACGCACTTGCTGGTGAGATTATGTTTCCACCATCACCTCTGCTTCCTCTACGAGTACAGTCTGGAAAAAAGTGAGGAAATTGAGTGGTAAATAGTCTTCTGACCCGGCTCCTGTTCTACGGGTTGCCGGTGTTGACATAGCAAACCCTCTTGACGTTGCCATTGAAATTGGCACTTATCTGGTCTGTATTTCCCGGGGGCTCCATCTATGCCCCTCGTTTCTTTCCTTAAAGTCTGCCACAGAGTTAGTACCCTTGGACTTTTCTTCTCTCAGAGAAGAACAGTATAATGTGACTTTTACACTTCGGGAACTGGAGACAACACTCTCAGCTTGCCAATCATCGGCAGCTGGGCCTGATGACATTCATATTCGGATGTTACAACATTTACATCAGTCAGCCCTTGTAGTCCTCTTACATCTTATTTGGTCACAAGGAGTTCTTCCCCAGCTGTGGAAATCTGCCATTGTTCTCCCTTTCCGCAAGCCGGGTACTACGGGACATGATGCCTCCCACTATCGTCCCATTGCTCTTACTAGTGCAGTTTGCAAAGTGATGGAACGTCTGGTAAATCGACGTTTAATGTGGTATTTAGAGACACACAACAGTCTCTCCACTAGTCAATATGGCTTTCGTAAGGGCCGATCTACCATAGACCCCTTACTACGCTTGGATACGTATGTTCGTAATGCCTTTGCGAATAACCACTCAGTTATTGCCATATTTTTTGACCTTGAGAAGGCATATGACACAACTTGGAGGTATAATATTTTGGCCCAAGCCCACTCCTTAGGCCTCCGAGGCAATCTACCATCCTTCCTTAAGAACTTTTTAACTGACAGACATTTCCGTGTTCGAGTCAATAATGTGCTCTCCCCGGACTTTGTCCAAGCTGAAGGTGTCCCTCAGGGATGTGTTCTGAGCACAACACTTTTTCTCCTTGCTATAAATGATTTGGCCTCTGTTCTTCCATCCAATATTTGGTCATCACTCTATGTTGATGACTTCGCTATTGCTTGTGCAGGCGCTGACTGTCACCTCATTACAGTTTCTCTCCAGCATGCGGTCGACCGTGTTTCCAATTGGGCCACCACGCATGGGTTTAAATTTTCCAGTACCAAAACTCACCAAATTACTTTCACTAGACGCTCTGTCATCTCCGATCATCCTTTGTACCTCTATGGCTCCCGTATCCCTGAACGTGATACAGTCAGGTTTCTAGGCCTTCTCTTTGACCGTAGGTTATCCTGGAAACCTCACATTACCTCTCTGAAGGCAACTTGTCACAGCCGGCTGAACCTTCTTAAAACCCTTGCTCATCTTTCATGGGGAGCTGATCGTCGAACTCTCCTTCGCCTACATTCAGCCCTCATTTTATCGAAACTCGATTATGGTGACCAGATCTATTCAGCGGCCTCTCCTGCTACTCTCTCTAGCCTTAACCCCATCCATCACCAAGGATTACGTTTATGCCTTGGTGCTTTTCGCTCTTCCCCTGTTGAGAGCCTCTATGCAGAAGCGAATGTTCCATCCTTGTCTGATCGCCGTGATGCCCATTGCCTTCGCTACTATGTACGCTCTCACGATCTCCGCAATCCTTCCATTTATAGAATGGTCACCGATATTAGTAGACATTCTTTATTTGTTCGCCGCCCCTGTTTGCTCCGTCCCTTCTCTCTTCGCCTACATTAGCTCGTCTTCCCTTCAGTTGCCACCTTTATATGTTCATGTAGCATCTCACTTTTCCCTACCCTCCTGGGAAGTTCCAGCTGTTCGGGTCTGTTCTTTCTCACTCCCTTGCTCGAAAGCCCAACTGTCTACAGTGGCTTCCTGCTCTCTCTTTCTTGACCACTTCCACTCTTATTCTCATGCTATCGCTGTGTACACAGATGGCTCTAAGTCTTCTGATGGCATCGGATTCGCAGCAGTGTTTCCGGACAGCGTCGTGCGAGGGCATTTACTATCTTCGGCTAGCATTTTTACTGCTGAATTGTATGCCATTCTTGCAGCACTTATTCGTATCGCATCTATGCCTGTGTCATCATTTGTGGTTGTCTCAGACTCCCTTAGTGCTCTACAGGCTATACGGAAATTTGATACACCTCACCCCCTAGTTCTCCGTATCCAACTTTGGCTACGCCGTATCTCTACCAAGCATAAAGATATTGTTTTTTGTTGGGTCCCTGGTCATGTTGACGTACAGGGCAATGAACAGGCAGACACTGCTGCGCGGTCAGCAGTACATGACCTACCAATTTCATATAGAGGTGTTCCATTTCTGGACTATTTTGCTGTAATAGCTACCCACCTTCACACCCGTTGGCAACAACGTTGGTCAACTCTACTCGGTAACAAACTTCATTCTATTAAACCGAGCATAGGTTACTGGCCGTCTTCTTGTCATCAGTGCCGAGGTTGGGAGACTACTCTCTCCCGCCTTCGCATTGGCCACACTCGTCTTACTCATGGGTATCTCATGGAGAGGCACCCTGTTCCTCTCTGTGAGCAGTGTCAAGTTCCAGTATCGATTAGCCACATTCTGTTAGACTGCCCTCTCTATCAACGAGCACGCAGAATTTACCTCCAACGTCGTCTCCGCTCTACTACTCTCTCTTTACCTTCCCTTCTTGCTGATGGACCCTCCTTTAATCCTGACTCTCTCATTGACTTCTTGACAACGACTGATTTACTCCACAAACTCTGATGATGATACCTTTCGCACTCCCCTCAGCCCTTTCTACCTCAATCTCTTGCTGCCCTCTACCCTTTCACCATCCACTGCCCCGCTGTTCTCCGTAACCTATTACTCATCCATCTCCCTTTTGCCACCTGATACCCTCGCTTCCTTCCTGCCCTGCAGCGCTGTATAGCCCTTGTGGTTTAGCGCTTCTTTTTGATTATAATAATAATAATACTTGTACTGAGTTTCGTACTCTGTGACGTAGTACGGGTTGGTGACGGTCATGGTGACGTACTGCTGTTGCACCTTGGTCTGTGTTACGTAGTAGCCTTTAGTCTCGTAGCCGGTTTTGGTGACGGTGTTAGTCATAGGGTAGCTCTGCGTCTCCGTCAGTGTGACGTAGACGGCAGCGGTCTCCGTGAAGTACTGCTTGGCTGTGTTGTAGCCGTACACTGATTCCGTCATGTAGATGGGTACAGTTACCATCTTGGTATCGTAGAGGATCTTGGTCTCTGTGAAGATCTTGGGCTCAGCATAGGCTGTCATGGTAGAGTACTGGATAATTGTCTTGGGGTAGACGAGAGTCTCAGTGATGTAGGCGTACTGAGTAGTGGGTAGTGCCTTGATGACGGTAGCGTAGTGAGCCTGCGTGTCCTGCACGTCCTTCGTCATCGTCTTAGTGATGTACTTTGGGTAGCAAGCCGGGGCCTTGGGCGGTGGACCATACGAGGGAGAGGGCGGCGGGCCATAAGATGGAGAGATGGGATCTACCTGCAGGAAGCCGCCACCACCACCCCCACCGTGTTCTGGGAGACCTGAGACTGTCCACACCAGCGCCACCGACACCACCACACCCAACGCACCTGTCCCGAACATCTGCAATGAAACAATTTTATAACTGATAGCAGGCCCAGTTATTATTATTACTACTACAGTAAAGAGAAACGTGCATCAAAACGAGACTTTTATTAGCACGTTTCGCTTACTCGAGGCTTTATCAAGTACTTGATAAATCCTCATGTACGTGTAATGTATTACTAATAAAGGTCTCCTTTTGCTGTCTTTAACACTTGTCAGCTACGCCATGCGTCACCTGTTTTATTATTATTATTATATCTATGGGTAAGTATTAAATCCATGAGTTACGTAGCAACTGGGTATGAGAAGCAATTACGTTGACTCACAGGAAGGTGGGTAGCACCAATATTAACAACACAGGAAGGTGGGGTAGCACCAATATTAACAACACAGGAAGGTGGGGTAGCACCAATATTAACAACACAGGAAGGCGGGGTAGCACCAATATTAACAACACAGGAAGGTGGGTAGCACCAATATTAACAACACAGGAAGGTGGGGTAGCACCAATATTAACAACACAGGAAGGTGGGGTAGCACCAATATTAACAACACAGGAAGGCGGGGTAGCACCAATATTAACAACACAGGAAGGTGGGGTAGCACCAATATTAACAACACAGGAAGGTGGGTAGCACCAATATTAACAACACAGGAAGGCGGGGTAGCACCAATATTAACAACACAGGAAGGTGGGGTAGCACCAATATTAACAACACAGGAAGGCGGGGTAGCACCAATATTAACAACACAGGAAGGCGGGGTAGCACCAATATTAACAACACAGGAAGGTGGGGTAGCACCAATATTAACAACACAGGAAGGTGGGGTAGCACCAATATTAACAACACAGGAAGGTGGGTATCACCAATATTAACAACACAGGAAGGTGGGGTAGCACCAATATTAACAACACAGAAAGGTGGGGTAGCACCAATATTAACAACACAGGAAGGTGGGTATCACCAATATTAACAACACAGGAAGGTGGGTAGCAATAATATTAACAACACAGGAAGGTGGGGTAGCACCAATATTAACAACACAGGAAGGCGGGGTATCACCAATATTAACAACACAGGAAGGTGGGGTAGCACCAATATTAACAACACAGGAAGGCGGGGGTAGCACCAATATTAACAACACAGGAAGGTGGGGTAGCACCAATATTAACAACACAGGAAGGTGGTGTAACACCAATATTAACAACACAGGAAGGCGGGGTACCACCAATATTAACAACACAGGAAGGCAGGGTAGCACCAATATTAACAACACAGGAAGGTGGGGTAGCACCAATATTAACAACACAGGAACGTGGGGTACCACCAATATTAACAACACAGGAAGGCGGGGTAGCACCAATATTAACAACACAGGAACGTGGGGTACCACCAATATTAACAACACGGGAAGGTGGGGTAGCACCAATATTAACAACACAGAAAGGTGGGGTAGCACCAATATTAACAACACAGGAAGGTGGGTATCACCAATATTAACAACACAGGAAGGTGGGTAGCACCAATATTAACAACACAGGAAGGTGGGGTAGCACCAATATTAACAACACGGGAAGGTGGGTAGCACCAATATTAACAACACAGAAAGGTGGGTTAGCACCAATATTAACAACACAGGAAGGTGGGTATCACCAATATTAACAACACAGGAAGGTGGGGTAGCACCAATATTAACAACACAGGAAGGTGGGGTAGCACCAATATTAACAACACAGGAAGGTGGGTAGCACCAATATTAACAACACAGGAAGGTGAGGTAGCACCAATATTAACAACACAGAAATGTGGGGTAGCACCAATATTAACAACACAGGAAGGTGGGTATCACCAATATTAACAACACAGGAAGGTGGGTAGCACCAATATTAACAACACAGGAAGGCGGGGTATCACCAATATTAACAACACAGGAAGGTGGGGTATCACCAATATTAACAACACAGGAAGATGGGGTAGCACCAATATTAACAATACAGGAAGGTGGGGTATCACCAATATTAACAACACAGGAAGGTGGGGTAGCACCAATATTAACAACACAGGAAGGTGGGGTAGCACCAATATTAACAACACAGGAAGGTGGGGTAGCACCAATATTAACAACACGGGAAGGTGGGTAGCACCAATATTAACAACACAGAAAGGTGGGGTAGCACCAATATTCACAACACGGGAAGGTGGGTATCACCAATATTAACAACACAGGAAGGTGGGGTAGCACCAATATTAACAACACAGGAAGGTGGGGTACCACCAATATTAACAACACAGGAAGGTGGGTAGCACCAATATTAACAACACAGGAAGGTGGGGTAGCACCAATATTAACAACACGGGAAGGTGGGGTATCACCAATATTAACAACACAGGAAGGTGGGGTAGCACCAATATTCACAACACAGGAACGTGGGGTACCACCAATATTAACAACACAGGAAGGCGGGGTATCACCAATATTAACAACACAGGAAGGCGGGGTATCACCAATATTAACAACACAGGAAGGTGGGTAGCACCAATATTAACAACACAGGAACGTGGGGTACCACCAATATTAACAACACAGGAAGGCGGGGTACCACCAATATTAACAACACAGGAAGGCGGGGTATCACCAATATTAACAACACAGGAAGGTGGGTAGCACCAATATTAACAACACAGGAACGTGGGGTACCACCAATATTAACAACACAGGAAGGTGGGGTAGCACCAATATTAACAACACAGGAACGTGGGGTACCACCAATATTAACAACACAGGAAGGTGGGGTAGCACCAATATTAACAACACAGGAAGGTGGGGTATCACCAATATTAACAACACAGGAAGGTGGGTAGCACCAATATTAACAACACAGGAAGGTGGGTAGCACCAATATTAACAACACAGGAAGGTGGGTAGCACCAATATTAACAACACAGGAACGTGGGGTACCACCAATATTAACAACACAGGAAGGTGGGTAGCACCAATATTAACAACACAGGAAGGTGGGGTAGCACCAATATTAACAACACAGGAAGGTGGGTAGCACCAATATTAACAACACAGGAAGGTGGGTAGCACCAATATTAACAACACAGGAAGGTGGGTAGCACCAATATTAACAACACAGGAACGTGGGGTACCACCAATATTAACAACACAGGAAGGTGGGGTAGCACCAATATTAACAACACAGGAAGGTGGGGTATCACCAATATTAACAACACAGGAAGGTGGGTAGCACCAACATTAACAACACAGGAAGGTGGGTAGCACCAATATTAACAACACAGGAAGGTGGGTAGCACCAATATTAACAACACAGGAACGTGGGGTACCACCAATATTAACAACACAGGAAGGTGGGTAGCACCAATATTAACAACACAGGAAGGTGGGGTAGCACCAATATTAACAACACAGGAAGGTGGGTAGCACCAATATTAACAACACAGGAAGGCGGGGTAGCACCAATATTAACAACACAGGAAGGTGGGGTAGCACCAATATTAACAACACAGGAAGGCGGGGTAGCACCAATATTAACAACACAGGAAGGTGGGGTAGCACCAATATTAACAACACAGGAAGGCGGGGTAGCACCAATATTAACAACACAGGAAGGCGGGGTAGCACCAATATTAACAACACAGGAAGGCGGGGTAGCACCAATATTAACAACACAGGAAGGTGGGTAGCTGAGAGTAAGACACATGTGCAACATCTGGGTATCTTTATTGTAGACGTTTCGCCATCCAGTGGCTTTATCAATACAAATTCTAGGACATAACTTGAAGACAGTAGAACTATGTACAGAAGATGAGGTAATCAGTCCCTCAACCTAGGAGTAGGTGCGAACAGCACCATAGTCGTGGAGATTCTGAAGCAGAAGAAAGAATCCTGGCGCTTATATAGTACATGTACATAACCTTCACAACTACGACTACTACTACAACTAACCCATCTCTTTGGGAAGGACCTACTTCCACTGGGGAATCCCGCCCACCAGTGAATTTGCCCTCGTCTGCTTCACCTGACGTTACTATATAAGCGCCAGGATTCTTTCTTCTGCTTCAGAATCTCCACGACTATGGTGCTGTTCGCACCTACTCCTAGGTTGAGGGACTGATTACCTCATCTTCTGTACATAGTTCTACTGTCTTCAAGTTATGTCCTAGAATTTGTATTGATAAAGCCACTGGATGGTGAAACGTCTACAATAAAGATACCCAGATGTTGCACATGTGTCTTACTCTCATCTTGTCGGTATTATATACCTTTCGTACACAAGGTGGGTAGCACCAATATTAACAACACAGGAAGGTGGGGTAGCACCAATATTAACAACACAGGAAAAACACCACCATATTCCATCACTCAGAAGTGGTGTAACACATATTGTTGAAATGTGTCAGCCTCAGCTGGGAGACTTCAGTAGTGTCAGCCTCGGCTGGGAGACTTCAGTAGTGTCAGCCTCGGCTGGGAGATTTCAGAAGTGTCAGCCTCAGCTGGGAGACTTCAGTAGTGTCAGCCTCAGCTGGGAGACTTCGGTAGTGTCACCCTCAGCTGGGAAACTTCAGAAGTGTCAGCCTCAACTGGGAGACTTCAGTAGTGTCATCTTCAGCTGGGAGACTTCAGTAGTGTCAGCCCAGCTGGGAGACTTCAGTAGTGTCAGCCTCAGCTGGGAGACTTCAGTAGTGTCAGCACGAGCTGGGAGACTTCAGTAGTGTCAGCACGAGCTGGGAGACTTCAGTAGTGTCAGCCTGAGCTGGGAGACTTCAGTACTGTCAGCATGAGCTGTGAGACTTCAGTATTGTCAGCCTGAGCTGGGAGACTTCAGTAGTGTCAGCATGATCTGGGAGACTTCAGTAGCGTCAGCATGAGCTGGGAGACTTCAGTAGCGTCAGCATGAGCTGGGAGACTTCAGTAGTGTCAGCATCAGCTGGGAGACTTCAGTAGTGTCAGCATGAGCTGGGAGACTTCAGTAGTGTCAGCCTGAGCTGGGAGACTTCAGTAGTGTCAGCCTCAGCTGGGAGACTTCAGTAGTGTCAGCCTCAGCTGGGAGACTTCAGTAGTGTCAGACTGAGCTGGGAGACTTCAGTAGTGTCAGCCTGAGCTGGGAGACTTCAGTAGTGTCAGCCTGAGCTGGGAGACTTCAGTAGTGTCAGCCTGAGCTGGGAGACTTCGGTAGTGTCAGCCTGAGCTGGGAGACTTCAGTAGTGTCAGCCTGAGCTGGGAGACTTCAGTAGTGTCAGCCTGAGCTGGGAGACTTCAGTAGTGTCAGCCTGAGCTGGGAGACTTCAGTAGTGTCAGCCTGAGCTGGGAGACTTCAGTAGTGTCAGCCTGAGCTGGGAGACTTCAGTAGTGTCAGCCTCAGCTGGGAGACTTCGGTAGTGTCAGCTTCAGCTGGGAGACTTCAGTAGTGTCATCTTCAGCTGGGAGACTTCAGTAGTGTCAGCCCAGCTGGGAGACTTCAGTAGTGTCAGCCTCATCTGGGAGACTTCAGTAGTGTCAGCCTCAGCTTGGAGACTTCAGTAGGGTCAGCCTCAGCTGGGAGACTTCGGTAGTGTCAGCCTCGGCTGGGAGACTTCAGTAGTGTCAGCCTCAGCTTGGAGACTTCAGTAGGGTCAGCCTCAGCTGGGAGACTTCAGTAGTGTCAGCCTCAGCTGGGAGACTTCAGTAGTGTCAGCCGCAGCTGGGAGACTTCAGTAGTGTCAGACTCAGCTGGGAGACTTCAGTAGGGTCAGCCTCAGCTGGGGGACTTCAGTACTGTCAGCCTCAGCTGGAAGACTTCAGTAATGTCAGCCTCAGCTGGGAGACTTCAGTAGTGTCAGCATCAGCTGGGAGACTTCAGTAGTGTCAGCCTCAGCTGGGAGACTTCAGTAGTGTCAGCCTCAGTTGGGAGACTTCAGTAGTGTCAGCCTCAGATGGGAGACTTCAGTAGTGTCAGCCTCAGCTGGGAAACTTCAGTAGTGTCAGACTCAGCTGGGAGACTTCAGTAGGGTCAGCCTCTGCTGGGAGACTTCAGTAGTGTCACCCTCAGCTGGAAGACTTCAGTAGTGTCACCCTCAGCTGAGAGACTTCAGTAGTGTCAGCCTCAGCTGGGAGACTTCAGTAGTGTCAGCCCCAGCTGGAAGACTTCAGTAGTGTCAGCCCCAGCTGGAAGACTTCGGTAGTGTCAGCCCCAGCTGGAAGACTTCAGTAGGGTCAGCCTCAGCTGGGAGACTTCAGTAGTGTCAGCCCCAGCTGGAAGACTTCAGTAGTGTCAGCCCCAGCTGGAAGACTTCAGTAGTGTCAGCCCCAGCTGGAAGACTTCAGTAGTGTCAGCCCCAGCTGGAAGACTTCAGTAAGACAGTGAGGATATCGTCAAGTATTTCATTAAGTTTCTTCCAGGGAAGCTGAAGCTGCTGTTACTCGGAATTACCATCTCTCAGACTGGACTATTCCTTACACGAGAGAAATTAAATGTTTTATTGTAATGTTTCTATCGTCAGAGAGGGGGGCAATAAAAATTATATTTAGGAGAGAGGAGAGTAGTGGGTGGTAGGAAAGTATTTGCAGGGAGGGGGGCAATAAAAATTATATTTAGGAGATAAGAGAGTAGTGGGTGGTAGGAAAGTATTTGAACTACATTATATATCT
Source organism: Cherax quadricarinatus (assembly GCF_038502225.1). Taxonomy (NCBI): domain Eukaryota; kingdom Metazoa; phylum Arthropoda; class Malacostraca; order Decapoda; family Parastacidae; genus Cherax; species Cherax quadricarinatus. The sequence continues at coordinate 23,994 of NW_027197822.1, forward strand.
AAGAATATGTACAATCATCAGTAAATAAATAATGCAGGCTCATTGTTGCAATATCCCTTCAGTATTTTAAAACTACCTTTTGTACCTAAGAATGCACTAGCCTCGCCACAATCAACATGTACATCAAGAACTTCAAAAGAGAAGCGAGGTGAGGAACTGTTCAGAAGGAATGGGGGGAGGGGGTGAGCCTGGCAAGAAAGAAATGGATGAGGTGGTGAGCGTAATGGGAAAAAAATGGGTGAGATGATGGACGTGGTGAGAAAGAAATGGGTGAGGGGGTGGTCTTGGAGAGAAAGAAATTGGTGATGGGGTGGGCGTTGTGAGAAAGAGGTGATGGCATGGGCTTGGTAAAAAATTTTTAACAAATTGGTCTGTATATCGCAGAGTCACTTATTTGCACAGAACTGCTTAATGCCTCAAATGATGTAGTGGAAGTTTTAGCAGTAAAGATCGAGAACCAAAACATAGTCATTGTGGCAATCTACAAGTCTCCGGATGCAACGTCCCAACAATTCCAGGAATAGCTGTTGAAAATTGATCACTGTCTGGAAAATCTTCCAGCTCCTGCCCCCAACATTTTGCTCCTGGGGGATTTCAACTTGAGGCACCCAAAATGGAGGAATATAGCAAATAATGATGTTGCAGTGATAACACCAGGAGGCAGTTCAGACGACAACTCGCACACACACACACAAGCTTTTAAATCTCTGCACAAAATTCAACTTAAACAAGCAAATAATAGAGCCTACTAGACTGGAGAATACACTGGACCTCATCTTCACTAACAATGAGGATCTGATACGAAATGTCACCATATCAAAAACAATATACTCGGATCACAACATAATCGAGGTTCAGACATGTATGCTCGGAGCCCCAGACCGACAAAATGGGATCAGTCACCGAGGGAGCCTTCACCAAATTCAACTTCAATAACAAGAACATAAAGTGGGACCAAATAAACCAAGTCCTAAACGATATAAGCTGGGAAGATAGACTAAGCAACACAGACCCCAACTTATGCCTAGAACAGATAAACTCTGTGGTACTCGATGTATGCTCAAGGCTTATTCCTTTAAGAAAAAGGAGGAGTAGATATAAAATAGAAAGAGACAGGCGCTCCCTTTACAGGCGACGGAAAAGAATAACAGAGCGGCTAAAAGAGGCCAATGTATCTGAAATGCGTAGGGAGACTGGTCAGAGAAATAGCAAACATCGATCTAAAGCTAAAAGAATCTTGTAGGAGTCAGGAATCGCGGGAAGAACTAAAAGCCATAAATGAAATCGAAAGAAACCCAAAGTATTTCTTTTCTTATGCCAAATCGAAGTCGAGAACAACATCCAGTATTGGGCCCCTATTTAAACAAGATGGGTCCTACACAAAATGACAGCAAGGAAATGAGTGAGCTACTCAAGTCCCAATATGACTCAGGTTTTAGCAAGCCGCTAACCAGACTGAGAGTCGAAGATCTAAATGAATTTTTTATGAGAGTCACAGAATTTGGTAAACACAAGCCTATCTGATGTTATCCTGACGCCAAATGACTTCGAACAGGCGATAAATAACATGCCCATGCACTCTGCCCCATGGCCAGAGTCATGGAACTCCATGTTCATCAAGAACTGCAAGAAGCCCCTATCACGTGCTTTTACCATCCTATGGAGAGGGAGCATGGACACGGGGGTCGTCCCACAGTTACTAAAAACAACAGACATAGCCCACAAAGGGGGCAGTAAAGCAATAGCAAAGAACTACAGACCGATAGCAGTAACATCCCATATCATAAAAATCTTTGAACATTCAAATGGTATAAAATACCGACAGGTTGTTAGGTAAGACACATATGTTGCATATGTGTCTTACCTAACAAAAATCTTTGAAAGGGTCCGAAGAAGCAAGATCGCCATCCATCTAGAAACCCATCAGTTATACAACTCAGGGCAACATGGGTTTAGAGCAGGTCTCTCCTGTCTGTCCCAACTACTGGATCACTACGACAAGGTCCTAGATGCACTAGAAGACAAAACGAATGCAGATGTAATATATACAGACTTTACAAAAGCCTTCGACAAGTCTGACCATGGCGTAATAGCGCACAAAATGCGTGCTAAAGGAATAACAGGAAAAGTTGGTAGATGGATCTATAATTTCCTCACAAACAGAACACAAAGAGTAGTGGTCAACAGAGTAAAGTCTGTAATAATGTTGGTAGACTTACCGACAATATGTAAAGTAAAAGGACACAAGTGCAACTAATGTGACATTTTACTATGGCAACGTTTCGCTCTCCAGGAGCTTTGTCAAGTCGTTACAAACAGTACATGGACACAGAGGGTATATATAGGCTCAGAGTGAGGTGCAATACTAGTGGTAATAGTAGTAGTAGACTAAATTTACGCATGTAGGAACGATAACTTGAACAACGCCTGTGTACAACACCGAAATTCCACCAGTCATCTCATGAAATTCAGGGACGCCCAATTAGTGATCAAAGAAACTAATTTCCGCAGACGCAAGTGCCTAGAATCAGCACTAATCGCTGTTTCGAATACAATTAAACAAAACAAAGGCAGCTTCACCATCTCTGAAGTCTTAGCAAGAATCCTCCTGAAAACAGTAAACCCTGCCATCACATAGTCTCTCCTGTTAATACTACACAAAGCACATTACAGTCTGTACTTGTCTAACCTATTTTTATGTTACCCAAGTAATAGCTTTTATATCCTTTTACTCATGTACAAGCTAATTGCTAATTGCTCTACCATATTGTATTACTACTACTACTACAACTTATGTCACTACGACTACTACTACCACTAGTATTGCACCTCACTCTGAGCCTATATATACCCTCTGTGTCCATGTACTGTTTGTAACGGCTTGACAAAGCTCCTGGAGAGCGAAACGTTGCCACAATAAAATGTCACATTACTTGCACTTGTGTCCTTTTACTTTACAGAGTAAAGTCCGAGGCAGCTACGGTGAGAAGCTCTGTTCCGCAAGGCACAGTACTCGCTCCCATCTTGTTTCTCATCCTCATATCTGACATAGACAAGGATGTCAGCCACAGCACCGTGTCTTCCTTTGCAGATGACACCCGAATCTGCATGACAGTGTCTTCCATTGCAGACACTGCAAGGCTCCAGGCGGACATCGACAAAATCTTTCAATGGGCTGCAGAAAACAATATGAAGTTCAACGATGAGATATTTTAATTACTCCGACATGGTAAACATGAGGAAATTTAAACTTCATCAGAGTACAAAACAAATTCAAGCCACAAAATAGAGCGAAAAACCAACGTCGAAGACCTAGGAGTGATCATGTCAAAGGATGTCACCTTCAAGGACCATAACACTGTATCAATCGAATCTGCTAGAAAAATGACAAGATGGATAATGAGAACCTTCAAAACTAGGGATGCCAAGCCCATGATTACACTCTTCAAGTCGCTAGTTCTATCTAGGCTGGAATATTGTTACACACTAACAGCGCCTTTCAAGGCA
>NW_027197822.1:32500-54310 GCF_038502225.1 Cherax quadricarinatus
AGGAGGTAATATTAACCTCTGGTTCTGTTGTAGGAGGTAATATTAACCTCTGGTTCTGGTGTTGGAGATAATATTAACCTCTGGTTCTGGTGTAGGAGGTAATATTAACCTCTGGTTCTGGTGTAGGAGGTAATATTAACCTCCGGTTCTGGTGTCGGAGGTAATATTAACCTCTGGTTCTCTTGTAGGAGGTAATATTAACCTCTGGTTCGCTTGTAGGAGGTAATATTAACCTCTGCTTCTGGCGTAGGAGGTAATATTAACCTGTGGTTCTGGTGTAGGAGGTAATATTAACCTCTGGTTCTGGTGTAGGAGGCAATATTAACCTCTGGTTCTGGTGTAGGAGGTAATATTAACCTTGGTTCTGGTGTAGGAGGTAATATTAACCTCTGGTTCTGGTGTAGGAGGCAATATTAACCTCTGGTTCTGGTGTAGGAGGTAATATTAACTTCTGGTTCTGGTGTAGGAGGCAATATTAACCTCTGGTTCTGGTGTAGGAGGCAATATTAACCTCTGGTTCTGGTGTAGGAGGTAATATTAACCTCTGGTTCTGGTGTAGGAGGCAATATTAACCTCTGGTTCTGGTGTAGGAGGCAATATTAACCTCTGGTTCTGGTGTAGGAGGTAATATTAACCTCTGGTTCTGGTGTAGGAGGCAATATTAACCTCTGGTTCTGGTGTAGGAGGTAATATTAACCTTGGTTCTGGTGTAGGAGGTAATATTAACCTCTGGTTCTGGTGTAGGAGGCAATATTAACCTCTGGTTCTGGTGTAGGAGGTAATATTAACCTCTGGTTCTGGTGTAGGAGGCAATATTAACCTCTGGTTCTGGTGTAGGAGGCAATATTAACCTCTGGTTCTGGTGTAGGAGGTAATATTAACCTCTGGTTCTGGTGTTGGAGATAATATTAACCTCTGGTTCTGGTGTAGGAGGTAATATTAACCTCTGGTTCTGGTGTAGGAGGTAATATTAACCTCCGGTTCTGGTGTCGGAGGTAATATTAACCTCTGGTTCTCTTGTAGGAGGTAATATTAACCTCTGGTTCGCTTGTAGGAGGTAATATTAACCTCTGCTTCTGGCGTAGGAGGTAATATTAACCTGTGGTTCTGGTGTAGGAGGTAATATTAACCTCTGGTTCTGGTGTAGGAGGCAATATTAACCTCTGGTTCTGGTGTAGGAGGTAATATTAACCTTGGTTCTGGTGTAGGAGGTAATATTAACCTCTGGTTCTGGTGTAGGAGGCAATATTAACCTCTGGTTCTGGTGTAGGAGGTAATATTAACTTCTGGTTCTGGTGTAGGAGGCAATATTAACCTCTGGTTCTGGTGTAGGAGGCAATATTAACCTCTGGTTCTGGTGTAGGAGGTAATATTAACCTCTGGTTCTGGTGTAGGAGGCAATATTAACCTCTGGTTCTGGTGTAGGAGGCAATATTAACCTCTGGTTCTGGTGTAGGAGGTAATATTAACCTCTGGTTCTGGTGTAGGAGGCAATATTAACCTCTGGTTCTGGTGTAGGAGGTAATATTAACCTTGGTTCTGGTGTAGGAGGTAATATTAACCTCTGGTTCTGGTGTAGGAGGCAATATTAACCTCTGGTTCTGGTGTAGGAGGTAATATTAACCTCTGGTTCTGGTGTAGGAGGCAATATTAACCTCTGGTTCTGGTGTAGGAGGCAATATTAACCTCTGGTTCTGGTGTAGGAGGTAATATTAACCTCTGGTTCTGGTGTAGGAGGCAATATTAACCTCTGGTTCTGGTGTAGGAGGCAATATTAACCTCTGGTTCTGGTGTAGGAGGTAATATTAACCTTGGTTCTGGTGTAGGAGGTAATATTAACCTCTGGTTCTGGTGTAGGAGGTAATATTAACCTTGGTTCTGGTGTAGGAGGCAATATTAACCTCTGGTTCTGGTGTAGGAGGTAATATTAACCTGTGGTTCTGGTGTAGGAGGTAATAACCTTGGTTCTGGTGCGTGTAGCATGTTTTAAATACTGTTCTAACATATTTCCCTTGAAAAAGAGAATAACTGATGTGAGTTTTATAAAGATCATTCTATTGGTTAATCCAATATTGCAGTGGAACTTACCCTTTCTGAAAACTAATATTTCTTCCCTCCCTGCCAGCCTCTATGTTGATCATAAACATAGTGAAAATGGTACGTACAAATTCAACATAGTCTTATGGAGTGATTGGTTTTATATTTTTTAATGTAGGAGTGAGCTGAGTTCCAGCTGTTGGACCTCGAGGGAGTTAAGATACAGGTGCTAGGCTTCCTAATAATTTGTCCATGAAGATGGCTCAAAATTTTGCGATCTTAAAATTTTCTGACGAAGCGTAACTCCACTTGACTTTCAAGACTTGTGTACCCGGCCCAGGCCAACTCTTGGAACTTCATCATCATATGTTGCAAATACACATATTATCACATGCCTTAAATATCCTTTGGATGATTCTGGACACAGGAGTTTACCTGGAGTTTACCTGGAGAGAGTTCCGACATGTGAATAGATAAACTATATACATTTTAGGACATTTATTAAAGGAAACGTTTCGCCACAAGTGGCTTTTTCAGTTCTAATGAAGTGGTGAAGACTTCCTCCAGTTCTGTCAGCGTCCAGGACTGCATATAGCCCCCACAAGCATATAGCTTGTGGGGGGCTATATGCATTAAAAACAATGCATGTAGCTCCACAAATCGTAGTGTTTCATGTGTCTGTCATGTACTAGTCATCTCGCTGACTCTTCAATATGTCTGTAATGCTATTTAGTCAGCAGAAATGGGTCAGTTTCTCCTGAGATGAGTCTTAATCTTACAATAACCTGCTCAACTGAGCTTACTCGTCTACCACTTGATAATATTAAGATCATTTAGTCTCCAACACACGATGCTCATTACAACAATTTTTCTGGAGTTACAACATACACACACATTACAAGTATTACAAAATGAAAGGTTCAATCAGATTTACCTTATTAAAAAATTACTCCTATTAAAAAACATAAAAGCACGAAAATTTTATTTAATTTTCTTAAATTTCATATCAAACATTTATTTTATTAAAGAAAATTCCCCTTTGTGAAATCACAAAAAGTAGGTAAAATTATTATAGTAAAATAGAAAAAAAAAACTTGCAGTCGGAATCTGTGCTATAACTGGAGAATGACACATCCGATCGCCTTCAAATTTTTACCAATAATGTGATATCGTAAACACAAGGTTCAATTTGCCATTGGGTTCCTTTACTCTATATTTGCCAGTTTTATTGAATAACTAGTGATATTCAGTTTTTATTCAATAAATAAAGAACATTCTCAGCAATATTTTCATTTGCTTACTCACAAATTTTTGTTTATTACTTAAGAACGCCTTATTCGATTGCCTTCAAAATTTCAACTTATGTGTAATGTATCTTGGGCAATATTCATGGGTCTTTTTGCACGCGTATCTGATCTATGTACAACACTATATAGGTCATTTCCAAATTTTGTTTCCATGTGTTAGGTGGGTCAGGCTCCTCTGATAGGCTTCAAAATTTCAGGTCGTGTATCCTACTTAGTAGAAATTTTGTATATTTAACTGTGTTATGCCATTCTGCCACTTTTAATCTCGAAATAGTATATTATTATTTTATCTTATTGCATTATTCTGCCTTCATGCTGGTGAGGGGCTCTAGATACAAGGAACTGGACTTATATTCCTCTTACTCTGATCGAATTTGAATGCCTCCCAGTTCACAGGCACAGTCTACTGACTTTGTTACTTTCTCCATAAATATGTTTAACTTGACACATTATGATGCATAATGGCTCTGCTAGTGCCTGTCTGTATTATTCTTCATCTTTCACGCTCGTTTGCTAGTGCCTTTCTGATAATATTTCGTAAACGTCTGTATGAAAAATTGGTTTCTATAGCATCTGCGTGTCTTTAAGACCACTGGCTGTATAGTCCTTGTGGCTTACGCTTCTTTTTGATTATAATAATAATAATTTAAGACCACTGTTAAAAGTCTCTTTTGTCCCTGTGAAAGATTTGAGTTAGCTTTGGTGTATGTCCTAATTTACCAATTTTATTGAAAATTGGATATCATTTTAAATATAACTTATGAATGTCTCCTCTGATTTCCTTAAAATCTTCAAAGGTAATATTTAGCTGCATTATCAACTTATGCTGCACTGTACTAGTTCAGTCCAGAGCATTGGGGTACAGTGGACGGCTGTGGATACGGGGATTACTTTCTCGAATCACGCAGCGACCGGAATGGATCTAATTATTATTATAACTGGAGATCTTGAAACTCGTATGGGGTCATGGAAGGGCAGAAAAGATCCTATTCCTTAGATCATGAGCCCCCTCACCGGCATTAAGGAACGTACGTTGAGAGGCCAGTCTTCTGGTGAGAGGCGGAAGCAGGCCACTGTAGCAGGAAGTGAGCAGATCCGGTCATTCACTCGCTCCTAAGTTTCACATTCCTTCCTGACACATTGCTCTTGATGATGTATTATTTTGCACCGTATAGCCTGGAGTCATAGTTTATCACCAGCATTATGCGTCATATGAATCATGAAGCATATAGCATAACCAACACACTATTATCATTGTAACTGTAAGCCCTAACATATGTCGTTCTTTCAGTTGTTAAAAAACTTCACCTGATGTTGATATGATGGTCAACTTATTGTTGTCTCCCAGCTCAGGCAAACAGATTTTATTATATGACCCCATCCTGTGTGATGAAGTATGACAGGAAAGCTATACTCTGTGATGGAATATGACAGGAAAACTATCCTTTGTGATAGAACATGACAGGAAAACTATCCTCTGTGATAGAATATAGTAGGAAAATCATCCTCTGATATAATATGACAGGGAAGCCATCCTGTATGATGGGTGTACTTCGTAAACATAGTTCTTGTTTCATTATCGTAGAAAAATCAAACGGATTGAGATAGTTGGACAATACGGTGTATTTTATTTTGATCTGGCGCATGTTTATGTAATAATAATAATAATAATAATAATAATAATAATAATAATAATAATAATAATAATAATAATAATAATAATAATAATAATAATAATAATAATAATAAAGAAAACGTGAGGGTCCTATATTCATTCATGGTGAACCTCTTAAATCTTTTAAGCAATACCCACATGAGTGGATAATACTGTTTAAAAAAATCAAATCATTATCATTAGCAGTATGTACATGTTGGAGCGTTAAAAAGTGCAAGAAACGTGAAGCTCGCAGGGAATAGGAGGTAATCAAGTTTGATCCGAGAAAGGAGAGGATAGCTCTAATTCTTGGAGTCAAGAACCCTTCACCTGCTTCAAGGTACCCATCATGAAACGTACGAAATCAAATGAAATCACACACGAATATTTAAAGCACACCAACCACTGAAACTATGCTAAATAATCACCTCTGCTGTACTTTTGCCCGTCGAGGTCTGAATGAACGTCAACACTGAGGTAGCCGCGCGCTGCCTGTATATATACCTCCTGTCTGATGGGGGGTTGGAGAAGCTCCCTTTCTAGTGAGACAAGTGAATTCTCTCTCTCTCTCCTCCAGGTGAAGTACCTATCCCCCATTTCCCCTCAGGCTAGGAAAGGAGTTTTCTCCTTTACTCCCCCCCCTCTCCATGTGATGTAGGGGCTTCTTCCCCCATCCCTTGGTGAGCCATGGCCTTTTCTCAGTCTTCCAGGCGAGGCAGTTCCTTTTCCCTCAAGCCAGGATGCGAGGCATCTCCTTTCCCCCCGGCCCCATACTAGACAAAGCAAGGACCTCAATTCTTTCTCCAGGCGAAGGAGTCCTTTTTTCCAGATACTAGGAAGAGACTTTTTCTTCTCCCACCATCCCCAGGCGAGGCAAGGTCTTCTCTGTTCTCTATCACATTATAATACTATACAATACCGACAAGTTGATAAGTAAGACACATGTGCAACACTAGGAATATTTATTGACGCAACGTTTCGCCTGCGCTGCAGGCTTCGTCAGTGGAATATAGAGAGAGGGAAAAAATACTCCTGGAGACATCGGTGTTGGTGGAAGACGAAGTGATGTAGTATGTAATCAGCTGTATGACCCTAGTGGGTTTAGCACTTCTTTTTTATTATCACCCTAGGTGCAAGAAGATCAGTCTCTTAGCCTAATGAAGATGTTAACAAGAGACTTAAGTACTGGAAGGTGAGGTGCTACATAGCAGCTTGGAGATGAAGTCACAGGTGAGCTGGGCGACTAGTGAAGTATGTCAGGCTTTACAGTTGTTAGCATGAGTTGCGGAACACATCCCTTGTACTAAGATACCATCGCGTTGCAGTGTCAGACAAGTATCATAAATGGTATACAGTACCGACTAATTGATAAGTAAGATACATGGACAACACTTGGAATCTATTTACGAAACGTTTGCCTGCGCTGCAGGCTTCAACAGTCGAATATAGAGATGAATCATGTTACTTACTAGAGACATCAGTATTGGTGGAAGACGAAATAGAAAGATGGTTTAATGTATATTTTAGGTATTAAACTAAACTCTCAGCACGCACGCGCGCGGGCACATACACGCGCGCGCACGCACGCACGCACACACACACACACACACACACACACACACACACACACACACACACACACACACACACACACACACACACACACACACACAGAATGTTCCAGAGAGGGGACACAGAAACAAGGGGTCACAACTGGAAGCTGAAGACTCAGACGAGTCACAGGGACGTTAGGAAGTATTTCTTCAGTCATAGGGTCGTCAGGAAGTGGAATAGCCTAGCAAGTGAAGTAGTGGAGGCAGGACCCATACATAGTTTTAAGAAGAGGTATGACAAAGCTCAGGAAGCAGAGAGGGAAAGGACCTAGTAGCGATCAGTGAAGAGGCGGGGCCAGGAGCTGAGTCTCGACCCCTGCAACCACAATTAGGCGAGTACACACACACACACACACACACACACACACACACACACACACACACACACACACACACACCAGCACACACCAGCACACACCAGCACACACCAACACACACCAGCACACGCCAGGAGCTTGGACTCGACCCCTGCAACCTCAACTAGGTGAGTACACACACACACACACACACGCACACGCGCGCGCGCATATATGAGGTAAATATGCTGAAGCAAGTTACAGGGCTATTACCCAGAGGAGACATGACACTGGAAGCAGGTACACCCTAATTAAACGATGAGCCCACTGGAAAGGAAGGAGACGAGACTTAGGCTAAGGCCCTATCAGTCCACCAAGCAAGGCCGAGGAATGTAGGGGGAGAACCGTTAGGAGAAGGGAGAGCAGTAAGTGAGGGGGGGAGGTGGCAGATCCCATGCAGAGGCAAGACCATGCCGCCAAAAGTTACAGGACAAAATAAGGGAGACAATGGCAATGTACAAAGGGGGCCCAGAGACACAGAGGGAAAGGTAATTGTAAAAGGAGAGGGAGAAGTCAGTGTTTATTCATGGGATTCAAGAAAAGGAAGGGAGGACATAATGAAAGATGGCAGAAAGAAAAACAGAAGATTGAAAACATCAAAGAAATAGGCGAGGAGAACATGACTGAGATAGTAAATTTTCAGAGAATAGGAAGGTACTTGATGGGGAGAAATCGGCCAGTCAAACTGATTTTCAAGACAGAAATGGAGCAGAACAGGATCCTGCAAGAGAAACCACGGCTGAAGGAATCATCAACATACAAGAGGGTGTTCCTAGACCACGACAGAACAAGAACAGAAGAGAAGACACAGAAACGAAAGGGACTAGGAAGAGAGACAAGGGCAGAGTCAGCAGAGGACAACCAGAGCTGGGCAGAGCAACAAGCACAAGCACACAGAACTACCATCAGAACCTCACAGCCAAACATGCTATCCCAACACAAACCACAATCCACACAACTCCCACCCCACAATATGCTATAGAATCCCACAGCATAATACCAAACCCCCCACCCCACAGACCCCCAGAACACAGTCTTGGAGAGGAAACTGAAGGTATGGTACACCAGAGCTGATGGAATAACAAGTAAGTGGGAGGAGTGGCAAGAAAGAATCAGAGAGGCATCACTGGACATCATAGTTCTCACCAAAACCAAGTTCACAGGAATGATAACATATACCATCTTTCCAATGGGATATTAGATCCTGAGGAAAGACAGAGGAAGTGGAGGAGTGGCACTGCTCATCAAAAACCAATGGGATTTTGATGAGCTGGAGAGAGGAGAAGCAAGAGACTTCATAATAGGAACACTTCAGTCTGGAGGTCCCAAGATGGTAATTGTAGTAACGTATAACCCACCACAGAACAGCAGGAGGCCAAGGCAAGAGTATGTTGACAGTAACAGAGCGATGGTTGACACACTGGCTGAAGTGGCCAGAAGGGCTAATGGGAGCAGGACAAAGCTACTGATTGTGGGTGACTTTAGTCACAAAGAAATTGACTGGGAGAACTTGGAGCCACATGGGGGCCCAGAAACGTGGAGGGCTAAGATGATGGAGGTGGCTCTGAAAAGCCTCATATGCCAACACGTAAGGGACACTACCAGAGAGGGAGGAGAGGACGAAACAGCAAGACTGGACCTAGTATTCACCTTGAGTACTACAGATATTGAGGACATCATATATGAAGGACCCCTCAGAGCCAGTGATCACGTGGATCTGAGCTTCGAATACATAGTAGAGATACAAGTGGAGAGGGAAACGGGAAGGGCAGGATGAATGAAGCCAAACTACAAGAAAGGGGACTACAGAGATATGAAGAATTTCCTGCACGAGATTCGGTGGGACAGCACTGGCAGGGAAGTCAGTAAATGAGATGATGGATTATGTGACAACAATATGCAAGGAAGCTGAGGAGAGGTTTGTACCGAAGGCTAACAGAAATAACGAGGTCAGGACGAGCCCTTGGTTCACTCAGAGGTGTAGAGAGGCCAAAACCAAGAGTGCTAGAGAATGGAAGAAGTATAGTAGGCAAAGAACGCAGGAGAATAAGGAGAACAGTCGTAGAACCAGAAATTAATATGCACAGGTAAGAAAGGAGGCCCAACAACAATATGAAAATGGCATAGCAGCGAAAGTCAAAGCTGACCAGAAGCTGTTGTGCAGTCATATCAGGAGGAAAACAACAGTCAAGAATTTTTATAACAAACATTAGTGTTTCAAAAATTTTGTTTCACATAAAATCTTTTAGAATATTTTATTCAAGAAATTTCTGGCTTATGTAATCACAAAGACGGTCACTATGATATATACACCAGGTGGTGCATTTATATATGCTGAAAGATTAATTTAATCCTTACTATAGGAAGTGATGCAAGGAGGGAAGAGTATATGGAGAAAAAGAGAGAGGTTAAGAGAGTGGTGAAGCAATGTAAAAAGAGAGCAAATGAGAGAGTGGGTGAGATGTTATCAACAAATTTTGTTGAAAATAAGAAAAAGTTTTGGAGTGAGATTGACAAGTTAAGGAAGCCTAGAGAACAAATGGATTTGTCAGTTAAAAATAGGAGAGGAGAGTTATTAAATGGATAGTTAGAGGTATTGGGAAGATGGAGGGAATATTTTGAGGAATTGTTAAATGTTGATGAAGATAGGGAAGCTGTGATTTCGTGTATAGGGCAAGGAGGCATAACATCTTGTAGGAGTGAGGAAGAGCCAGTTGTGAGTGTGGGGGAAGTTCGTGAGGCAGTAGGTAAAATGAAAGGGGGTAAGGCAGCGGGGATTGAAGGGATAAAGATAGAAATGTTAAAAGCAGGTGGGGATATAGTTTTGGAGTGGTTGGTGCAATTATTTAATAAATGTATGGAAGAGGGTAAGGTACCTAGGGATTGGCAGAGAGCATGCATAGTTCCTTTGTATAAAGGCAAAGGGGACAAAGGAGAGTGCAAAAATTATAGGGGGATAAGTCTGTTGAGTATACCTGGTAAATTGTATGGTAGAGTTATTATTGAAAGAATTAAGAGTAAGACGGAGAATAGGATAGCAGATGAACAAGGAGGCTTTAGGAAAGGTAGGGGGTGTGTGGACCAGGTGCTTACAGTGAAACATATAAGTGAACAGTATTTAGATAAGGCTAAAGAGGTTTTTGTGGCATTTATGGAGGCTCAAGTTAGAGTATGTAGGAAAGAGGGAAATTATTTCCCAGTAAAAGTAGGCCTTAGACAAGGATGTGTGATGTCACCGTGGTTGTTTAATATATTTATAGATGGGGTTGTAAGAGAAGTAAATGCGAGGGTCTTGGCAAGAGGCGTGGAGTTAAAAGATAAAGAATCACACATAAAGTGGGAGTTAACCATTCTTACAGTATTCATTACCTTTGTAACTTGTGAGTTCATTACCTTGTACCTAGTTCAGCCATCAAAACTTTGGGGCCCGGTCCCTGGACCCATTGTGTACCTCTGTAATCTGTAAATACCTTTGTAACTTGTCATGATTGTGACTAGACCTACCTGGAGTTCATTACCTTTGTAAATTGTGAGTTCATTACCTTTGTAAATTGTGAATTCATTACCTCTGTAACTTGCTCAGCTATCAAAACTTTGAAGCCCAGTCCCTGGACCCATTATGTACCTCTGTAATCTTTTGACTACCGCCCACAGGATGGGTATGGGGTGCATAATAAACATATTAAACTAACTAAGTGGGAGTTGTCACAGTTGCTCTTTGCTGATGACACTGTGCTCTTGGGAGATTCTGAAGAGAAGTTACAGAGATTGGTGGATGAATTTGGTAGGGTGTGCAAAAGAAGAAAATTAAAAGTGAATATAGGAAAGAGTAAGGTTATGAGGATAACAAAAAGATTAGGTGATGAAAGATTGGATATCAGATTGGAGGGAGAGAGTATGAAGGAGGTGAATGTATTCAGATATTTGGGAGTGGACGTGTCAGCGGATGGGTCTATGAAAGATGAGGTGAATCATAGAATTGATGAGGGGAAAAGAGTGAGTGGTGCACTTAGGAGTCTGTGGAGACAAAGAACTTTGTCCTTGGAGGCAAAGAGGGGAATGTATGAGAGTATAGTTTTACCAACGCTCTTATATGGGTGTGAAGCATGGGTGATGAATGTTGCAGCGAGGAGAAGGCTGGAGGCAGTGGAGATGTCATGTCTGAGGGCAATGTGTGGTGTGAATATAATGCAGAGAATTCGTAGTTTGAAAGTTAGGACGAGGTGCGGGATTACCAAAACTGTTGTCCAGAGGGCTGAGGAAGGGTTGTTGAGGTGGTTCGGACATGTAGAGAGAATAGAGCGAAACAGAGTGACTTCAAGAGTGTATCAGTCTGTAGTGGAAGGAAGGCGGGGTAGGGGTCGGCCTAGGAAAGGTTGGAGGGAGGGGGTAAAGGAGGTTTTGTGTGCGAGGGGCTTGGACTTCCAACAGGCATGCGTGAGCGTGTTTCATAGGAGTGAATGGAGACAAATGGTTTTTAATACTTGACGTGCTGTTGGAGTGTGAGCAAAGTAACATTTATGAAGGGGTTCAGGGAAACCGGTAGGCCGGACTTGAGTCCTGGATATGGGAAGTACAGTGCCTGCACTCTGAAGGAGGGGTGTTAATGTTGCAGTTTAAAAACTGTAGTGTAAAGCACCCTTCTGGCAAGACAGTGATGGAGTGAATGATGGTGAAAGTTTTTCTTTTTCGGGCCACCCGCCTTGGTGGGAATCGGCCAGTGTGATAACAAATAAAAATAATATAGGAATTAAAGTATTTCTGGCTGGCAGTGAAAGGATTACGTGCAGCATTAATGATCCTGGTGAAGTCGGTAAGCTTTAGTTATTTTAATTGTTCTGTTGTGCAGTCCATTCCCATAGTGTGGGTGTCAAAATATTACAGAGGCACATAAGGAGTCCAGGGACTGTACCCTTAAGTCCTGATAGCTCAGTAAGTTACAACCACATTAACCAAATATTACGTGTAATTAAATTTTTATTCATCACTACAGAATTTTTGAAATCCATTAAAACCAATTTAATGGATCATGAATTGCCTCCCACTCTACGTACATTACCCCTCCCCTCGCATAATCATGTACAGGGTCACCCCCTGTCAAGTACAGGATTTGCACCACAACACACGTACAGAGAAAGTCAGCTCAACGTAGGAGAAAGTAGAGCGGGTACCCTGCCCCTCCTGTCGTTCCCTCTCCCCTCTCCTCAGAGGGGGAACTTGGCAGCCCCCCTCCCTCCCTTCTCAGAGAGGGAATTTGGCTCCTCCCCCCCTCCCCTCACTTCGGGTATCAGGTTCTTTGAAGCTCTCGTTGCTAATGAACCCTTGTTGGAATATTTGACGCTATCCTCATTGACCTACTGAAGTCTGCAAGCATAAGTTGATACATTCCAATCCCTTGTAGGAGGCCCCATCCTGTGTGATGAACACCTCCGCTCCCACTGTGTAACTAATTAACAGAATAAGGCAGCAGCACAATGCTGAGTCAATATTGTTTAATAAATAAAAAGAAACTGGTTCCCATCCATCTCTCATCGAAGCTCTATTCACTGCCTGTTTTTCTACTGTTCATCAGCTTCTCCCACATTGTTCACACTTTATCTGTAACTAGAAAGAGGGTGTTGAATATAGACAAACTGCAATAAACAAAGCTCTGTACGGAGTGACATGTTGCCTAAATAAAAGCTTCTTCTACGGAGTGTTTTGTTTTTTTCTTATGCATATAAAGACTCTGGAAAACGATAAATGACAAATTTTAGCTTTGCGTAGAGATTTATCATGTCATGATAAGCCCTACATGAAAGCGAATCATCGTCCCAAGAATAGCTGGTTCTGCAGCCAGTGTCCGTTCTTTAATATCAATAACTACTATATTTGGATTATGCTAATTGCTGCTCTTGTTAATTATTTGTTATGTTAATTATCTGTTTGTACGTTGTTTGTCTGTTACGACTCTTCAGCGGTGATGCCTTGATGCTGGTGAAGATTTCTTCATCAGAAAATGAGCTAACTTTCCCTTCTTCAGATTAAGCCTTATTATCTCCTATATCTTTACCATTTACCTACGTGGTGCCTTTTACCGTGTACCTTTTATTTAATAAATAAAATAGCCTGCCTTTTTCAAACTTGTTATTTACCTTGTACTTGTAACTTAATTAAGTTCTTCACCGGTACTGCTCACGAGTATATAATGAAGTTGAAGATTGTATACTGAAGGTATATAAAGAATAATAAGAAAAGGCAATAAGGTCACTCCTCAGCGCCATGTTGACCAACATTTATCTCAATCACTTATAAAAAGACTGGTTCAACATCATTCCACACAGCATCCTGTAGCTGAGGCATGTATCACTATAATAATGGTAGACAATACCGACAAACTGATGAATAAACACATGTGCAACACTATGGTATCTGTATTACCAAAAGGTTTCACCTACGTAATATGTTTCTTTAGTCGAATACAGAGATGACTAAAATTGGTGACAGCAGAAACAATGAAAAGGTCAAGATGATGTGATGAGTCCACCAGCCTTGACAAATAGTTTTGAGGTGGTGAGATACACGAGACAGTTCTCAGTGTAATTATGATGTACATAATGCAACACCACATTGCTGATGATACGGTATACCTAGAGTATACCTGGAGAGAGTTCCTGGAGTCAGCACCCCCGCGGGACCAGGCCTCATGGTGGATCAGGCCCTGATCAACCAGGCCGCACGCAATCCAACGTACGAGCCACAGCCCGGTTGGTCAGGTACTGACTCTAGGTGCCTGTCCAGTGCCTGCTTGAAGACAGCCAGGGGT
The DNA here is from genome assembly GCF_038502225.1 of Cherax quadricarinatus. Taxonomy (NCBI): domain Eukaryota; kingdom Metazoa; phylum Arthropoda; class Malacostraca; order Decapoda; family Parastacidae; genus Cherax; species Cherax quadricarinatus. Next base: position 46,273 of record NW_027197822.1, read on the forward strand.
CTATTGGTAATCCCCCTTATGTATGCTGAGAGGCAGTTAAACAGTCTTGGGTCCCTGACACTTAATGTGTTGTCTCTCATCGTGCTAGTGGCGCCCCTGCTTTTCATTGAGGGGATGTTGCACCGTCTGCCGAATCTTTTGCTTTCGTAGGAAGTGATTTTCGTGTACAAGTTTAGTAGTAATCCCTCTAGGATTTTCCAAGTGTATATAATCATGTATCTCTCCCGCCTGTGTTCTAGGGAGTACAGGTTTAGGAACTTCAAGCCTTCCCAGTAATTAAGGTGTTTTATCTCAGTTATGCGCGCCGTAAAGGTTGTCTGTGCATTTTCTAGGTCAGTAGTTTCACCTGCCTTGAAAGGTGCTGTTAGTGTGCAACAATATTCCAGCCTAGATAGAACAAGCGACTTGAAGAGTGTTATCATGGGCTTGGCATCCCTAGTTTTGAAGGTTCTCATTATCCATCCTGTCATTTTTCTAGCAGATGCTATTGATACAATGTTATGGTCCTTGAAGGTGAGATCCTCTGACATCATCACTCCCAGGTCTTTGACATTAGTTTTTCACTTTATTGTGTGGTTGGAATTTGTTTTATACTCCGATGAAGTTCTAATTTCCTCACGTTTTCCATATCGGAGTAATTGAAATTTCTCATCATTGAACTTCATATTGTTTTCTGCAGCCCATTTAAAGGTTTGGTTGATGTCAGGAAACAGAAGTGTTTTCTGACGCGGTCCTTGGTCGTATGATGACCCACATCTGGTAGAAGCTTCTGGTCATTTGACCGAGACTGTCCGATACACATTGTTATAATGAAATACAATCGTAGACAGACGATCTTAATAATGCAAAACAAACCACGAGGGATGGAAATCATCATCTCAAGATCTTTCACACGTCTCCGTGTATCATCAGGAGCTATGCAATGCTATATGAGTAGCAACAGGTGGAATGAGAGGAAGTTTTCTCTGAGATAGGTAGCGTGGTGACGCCAACCAGTTCGCCTTAGAAATGGCAGTTCTTTCACACGGAGACGTATGAAAGATCTTGAACTGAAGATTTCCATCTTCTGTGGCTCGTCTTGCACACACATTGTTATATATGAGATAGTCTAGAGCGATAAACAAACACATTGTTATATGTGAGACAGTCTAGAGCAATATATACACACAAAGGCACACAAGAGATAGTTTAGAGAGATCCACAGTTTTGCACAAGTCAGTCGTCACTCTAGAACGAGATACACAGCTACACATACAGTGTGCGAGGAAACAGTTAATGAAGGAAAAACATGAGTGAAGTAAAAAATGTAAAACAAAGGAGAAAGTTCTTGAGAGAAGACCCTCCCAGCTCAAGACGTCCACCGTCCCCGGGCGCCCACCTTCCCCGGCCGCCCACCTTCCCGGCCGCCCACTTTCCCGGGGTGCCCAGCCACCCAGGTAGCACCCTACCATTCACACCTGCTTCATCCTCACCACCCCAGGGTAGGGGGTGAGGCTCACTAAACAAGGGGTGCCCTCACAAGGGGAAGGGGGGCCGCAGCTGACAGGTGGAAGAGCTGGTCCAAGAGAGCACTGTAGTAAGTGTTGTGACCTATACCAGCCAGGTTATACTGGCTGCACGTACTGTTTGTATCAGTGATGGGTCGGCAGCCCTTGTAGTAGGTGTCAGGGAGGAGCAGCCCTTGTGTACTCACCTATTTGTGGTTGCAGGGGTCGAGTCACAGCTCCTGGCCCCGCCTCTTCGCTGATTGCTACTAGGTCCTCTCTCTCCCTGCCCCATGAGCTCTATCATACCTCGCCTTAAAACTATGTATGGTTCCTGCCTCCACTACATCACTTTCTAGGCTATTCCATGGCCTGACTACTCTATGACTGAAGAAATACTTCCTAACATCCCTTTGATTCATCTGAGTCTTCAACTTCCAATTGTGACCTCTTGTGTCTGTGTCCCATCTCTGGAACATCCCGTCTTTGTCCACCTCGTCTATTCCGCGCAGTATTTTATATGTCGTTATCATGTCTCCCCTGACCCTCCTGTCCTCCAGTGTCGTCAGGCCGATTTCCCTCAACCTTTCTTCATAGGACAATCCCCGTAGCTCTGGGACTAGTCTTGTTGCAAACCTTTGCACTTTCTCTAATTTCTTGACGTGCTTGACTAGGTGTGGATTCCAAACTGGTGCTGCATACTCCAGTATGGGCCTGACGTAGATGGTATACAGAGTCTTAAACGAATCCTTACTGAGGTATCGGAACGCTATCCGTAGGTTTGCCAGGCGCCCGTATGCTGCAGCAGTTATCTGATTGATGTGCGCCTCAGGAGATATGCTCGGTGTTATACTCACCCCCAGATCTTTTTCCTTGAGTGAGGTTTGCAGTCTTTGGCCATCTAAACTATATTGTGTCTGCGGTCTTCTTTGCCCTTCCCCAATCTTCATGACTTTGCATTTGGCAGGGTTAAATTCAAGGAGCCAGTTGCTGGACCAGGCTTGTAGCCTGTCCAGGTCTCTTTGTAGTCCTGCCTGATCCTCGTCCGATTTGATTCTTCTCATTAACTTCACATCATCTGCAAACAAGGACACTTCTGAGTCTATCCCTTCCGTTATGTCGTTCACATATACCAAGAACAGCACAGGTCCTAGGACTGACCCCTGTGGAACCCCGCTTGTCACAGGCGCCCACTCTGACACCTCGTCGCGTACCATGACTCGTTGTTGCCTCCCTGTCAGATATTCTCTGATCCATTGCAGTGCCTTTCCTGTTATGTGTGCCTGATCCTCTAGCTTTTGCAGTAACCTCTTGTGAGGAACTGTGTCGAAGGCCTTCTTGCAGTCCAAAAATATGCAGTCGATCCACCCCTCTCTCTCTTGTCTTACTTCTGTCACCTTGTCATAAAACTCTAGTAGGTTTGTGACACAGGATTTTCCTTCCCTGAAACCGTGCTGGTTGTCAATTATACACTTGTTTCTTTCCAGGTGCCCCACCACTCTCCTCCTGATGATCTTCTCCATGACCTTGCATACTATACACGTTAGTGATACAGGTCTGTAGTTTAGTGCCTCATGTCTGTCTCCCTTTTTAAAAATTGGGACTACATTTGCCATTTTCCATACCTCAGGGAGTTGCCCAGTTTCAAATGATGTGTTGAAGATCTTTGTTAATGGCTCACACAATATCTCTGCTCCCTCTTTAAGGACCCATGGAGAGATGTTGTCTGGTCCCACCGCCTTTGAGGTGTCAAGTTCGCATAGCAGCTTCTTCACCTCCTCCTTGGTTATATGTACCTCATCCAGCACTTGCTGGTGTGCCCCCCTGTTCTGATTTCTTGGAGTCCTACTGGTTTCCACTGTAAATACCTCTTTAAATCTTGTGTTGAGCTCCTGACATACCTCTCGGTCGTTTCTTGTGAATTCCCCATCACCCTTCCTCAGTCTGATTACCTGGTCCTTGACTGTTGTTTTCCTCCTGATGTGGCTGTACAACAGCTTCGGGTCAGTCTTTACTTTTGATGCTATGTCATTTTCATATTGTCTCTGAGCCTCCCTTCTTATCTGTGCATATTCGTTTCTGGCTCTTCGGCTGATTTCTTTATTTTCCTGAGTTCTCTGTCTTCTGTACCTTTTCCATTCTCTAGTACACCTAGTTTTTGCCTCCCTACACCTTTGGGTGAACCAAGGACTCGTTCTGTTCTTCCCATTATTTCTGTTTCCCTTGGGAACAAACCTCTCCTCTGCCTCCTTGCATTTTGTTGCTACATAGTCCATCATTTCTTGTACTGGTTTTCCTGTCAGTTCCCTCTCCCACTGAATGTCTTGAAGGAAGTTCCTCATGCCTGAGTAGTTCCCCCTTTTGTAGTTTGGTTTTTCCCAGCCTATTCCTGCTACTCTCTCCACTTGGAGCTCAACTATGTAGTCGAAGCACAGAACCACATGATCACTAGCTCCCAGGGGCCTTTCATACATGATACCCTCGATGTCCGAACTACTCATGGTGAATACAAGGTCCAACCTTGCTGGTTCATCCTCTCCTCTCTCTCTGGTAGTGTCTCTAACATGTTGATGCATGAGGTTTTCCAGTACCACATCCATCATCTTGGCTCTCCATGTTTCGGGACCCCCATGGGGCTCCAGGTTTTCCCAGTCAATCTCCTTGTGATTGAAATCACCCATAACTAGTAACTTTGCTCCCCCCATGTGTGCTCTCCTGGCCACCTCGGCTAGTGTGTCGATCATTGCTCTGTTGCTCTCATCGTATTCTTCTCTTGGCCTCCTGCAGTTCTGTGGTGGGTTGTACATTACTGCAATTATCACCTTATGTCCCTCAGACTGGATTGTTCCTACTAAGTAGTCCCTTTCGCCCGTGCCATCCATTCCTTCCATTTTCTCAAAACCCCACTGGTTTTTAATGAGCAGTGCAACTCCTCCTCCCCCTCTCCTCCCTCTGTCTTTCCTGAGGATTTGATATCCGGATGGAAAGATTGAATCTGTTATTATTCTGGTGAGTTTTGTTTCTGTGAGTGCTATTATGTCTGGGGATGTCTCTTTGATTCTTTCGTGCCACTCCTCATACTTGTTTGTTATTCCATCTGCATTTGTATACCACACCTTCAACTTCTTTTCTAAGACTGTGGTCTGGGAGGTATATTGGGGTTGGGGAAGTGGGAGACCTGGTAAGGAACTATGGGTTGTTGCTGTGGGGGTGGAGTTTGTAATGTAGTGGGTGGGGGCATTGGATGTGGCATGGGTGTTTTGATTTAGAGTGTTTGGTTGCACTGGGGTTGACCTGGTTGGGAGGCTTCTATAGGAAGTTGTGAGGGAGGCTGTATTTGATCTTCTTCCTGGGTCTGGGATCTCCTGTCTGTCTTCTCCATCCCCTCTCTTTCCTCCTTTCGCCTTTGTACCATCTCTCTCAGTTTCTGCCTTTCTTCTTGTGTTCTGTCGCGGTCGAGATACACCTTCCTGTATGTGGCATGTCCCTTGTCGTGCTTTCTCCTGCAGGATCCTGGTGTGTGCTGTGTGTGCCTTGAAGGTCACTGTGTGTACAAACCCCCCTATGTCTCCGAAAATTTTCCAGCTGGGTGTCGTCTTCTCCTATTGTGCTTTCAATTGCTGTTTTTTTCCCCCTGTGTGTGTGTGTGTGTGTGTGTGTGTGTGTGTGTGTGTGTGTGTCTGTGTGTGTGTGTTGTGTGTGTGTGATGTGTTTGTGTGTGTTGGTGTGTGTGTGTGTGTGTGTGTGTGTGTGTGTGTGTGTGTGTGTGTGTGTGTGTGTGTGTGTGTGTGTGTGTGTGTGTGTGTGTGTGTGTGTGTGTGTGTGTGTGTGTGTGTACTCACCTATTTGTACTCACCTATTTGTGGTTGCAGGGGTCGAGTCATAGCTCCTGGCCCCGCCTCTTCACTGATTGCTACTAGGTCCTCTCTCTCCCTGCCCCATGAGCTTTATCATACCTCGCCTTAAAACTATGTATGGTTCCCGCCTCCACTACGTCACTTTCTAGGCTATTCCACGGCCTGACTACTCTATGACTGAAGAAATACTTCCTAACATCCCTTTGATTCATCTGAGTCTTCAACTTCCAATTGTGACCTCTTGTGTCTGTGTCCCATCTCTGGAACATCCCGTCTTTGTCCACCTTGTCTATTCCGCGCAGTATTTTATATGTCGTTATCATGTCTCCCCTGACCCTCCTGTCCTCCAGTGTCGTCAGGCCGATTTCCCTCAACCTTTCTTCGTAGGACAATCCCCGTAGCTCTGGGACTAGTCTTGTTGCAAACCTTTGCACTTTCTCTAATTTCTTGACGTGCTTGACTAGGTGTGGATTCCAAACTGGTGCTGCATACTCCAGTATGGGCCTGACGTAAATGGTATACAGAGTCTTGAACGAATCCTTACTGAGGTATCGGAACGCTATCCGTAGGTTTGCCAGGCGCCCGTATGCTGCAGCAGTTATCTGATTGATGTGCGCCTCAGGAGATATGCTCGGTGTTATACTCACCCCCAGATCTTTTTCCTTGAGTGAGGTTTGCAGTCTTTGGCCATCTAAACTATATTGTGTCTGCGGTCTTCTTTGCCCTTCCCCAATCTTCATGACTTTGCATTTGGCAGGGTTAAATTCAAGGAGCCAGTTGCTGGACCAGGCTTGTAGCCTGTCCAGGTCTCTTTGTAGTCCTGCCTGATCCTCATCCGATTTGATTCTTCTCATTAACTTCACATCATCTGCAAACAAGGACACTTCTGAGTCTATCCCTTCCGTTATGTCGTTCACATATACCAAGAACAGCACAGGTCCTAGGACTGACCCCTGTGGAACCCCGCTTGTCACAGGCGCCCACTCTGACACCTCGTCACGTACCATGACTCGTTGTTGCCTCCCTGTCAGGTATTCTCTGATCCATTGCAGTGCCTTTCCTGTTATGTGTGCCTGATCCTCTAGCTTTTGCAGTAACCTCTTGTGAGGAACTGTGTCGAAGGCCTTCTTGCAGTCCAAAAAAATGCAGTCGATCCACCCCTCTCTCTCTTGTCTTACTTCTGTCACCTTGTCATAAAACTCTAGTAGGTTTGTGACACAGGATTTTCCTTCCCTGAAACCGTGCTGGTTGTCAATTATACACTTGTTTCTTTCCAGGTGCTCCACCACTCTCCTCCTGATGATCTTCTCCATGACCTTGCATACTATACACGTTAGTGATACAGGTCTGTAGTTTAGTGCCTCATGTCTGTCTCCCTTTTTAAAAATTGGGACTACATTTGCCATCTTCCATACCTCAGGGAGTTGCCCAGTTTCAAATGATGTGTTGAAGATCTTTGTTAATGGCACACACAATATCTCTGCTCCCTCTTTAAGGACCCATGGAGAGATGTTGTCTGGTCCCACCGCCTTTGAGGTGTCAAGTTCGCATAGCAGCTTCTTCACCTCCTCCTTGGTTATATGTACCTCATCCAGCACTTGCTGGTGTACCCCCCTGTTCTGATTTCCTGGAGTCCTACTGGTTTCCACTGTAAATACTTCTTTAAATCTTGTGTTGAGCTCCTGACATACCTCTCGGTCGTTTCTTGTGAATTCCCCATCACCCTTCCTCAGTCTGATTACCTGGTCCTTGACTGTTGTTTTCCTCCTGATGTGGCTGTACAACAGCTTCGGGTCAGTCTTGACTTTCGATGCTATGTCATTTTCATATTGTCGCTGAGCCTCCCTTCTTATCTGTGCATATTCGTTTCTGGCTCTTCGGCTAATCTCTTTATTTTCCTGAGTTCTCTGTCTTCTGTACCTTTTCCATTCTCTAGTACACCTAGTTTTTGCCTCCCTACACCTTTGGGTGAACCAAGGACTCGTTCTGTTCTTCCCATTATTTCTGTTTCCCTTGGGAACAAACCTCTCCTCTGCCTCCTTGCATTTTGTTGCCACATAGTCCATCATTTCTTGTACTGGTTTTCCTGTCAGTTCCCTCTCCCACTGAATGTCTTGAAGGAAGTTCCTCATGCCTGAGTAGTTCCCCCTTTTGTAGTTTGGTTTTTCCCATCCTATTCCTGCTACTCTCTCCACTTGGAGCTCAACTATGTAGTCGAAGCACAGAACCACATGATCACTAGCTCCCAGGGGCCTTTCATACATGATATCCTCGATGTCCGAACTACTCAAGGTGAATACAAGGTCCAGTCTTGCTGGTTCATCCTCTCCTCTCTCTCTGGTAGTGTCTCTAACATGTTGATGCATGAGGTTTTCCAGTACCACATCCATCATCTTGGCTCTCCATGTTTCGGGACCCCCATGGGGCTCCAGGTTTTCCCAGTCAATCTCCTTGTGATTGAAATCACCCATAACTAGTAACTTTGCTCCCCCCATGTGTGCTCTCCTGGCCACCTCGGCTAGTGTGTCAACCATTGCTCTGTTGCTCTCATCTTATTCTTCTCTTGGCCTCCTGCAGTTCTGTGGTGGGTTGTACATTACTGCAATTATCACCTTATGTCCCTCAGACTGGATTGTTCCTACTAAGTAGTCCCTTTCGCCCGTGCCATCCATTCCTTCCATTTTCTCAAAACCCCAC
>NW_027197823.1:0-5000 GCF_038502225.1 Cherax quadricarinatus
CATCATTGCAGTGGTAAAGAACCTGCTTTCCTCCTGATGCCTCCAATACTGGCTTAGGTGCAGTGCTACTACAATACCATGATGGTACTCCCTTCCCTGTATGCTTCCTAAGCCGGAAACTCCTTCCCCCAGAAACGAGATACTCCAACATAGAAAAGGAATGTTTGGCCCTTGTGTGGGGTATCTCCAAAATTAAATTTTATTTGCTGGGAAAAGAATTCATTTTAGAAACGGACCACAAACCTTTGATATACCTAGAAACTTTTAAGGGAACCAACAGTCACCTCTTGAGGTGGACATTGGCACTCCAGGCTTTTAAGTTCCATATTGTGTATATCAATGGTTCATCCAATTATTTCTCTGACTTGTTAAGCTGTGACAGTCAGTAGATTTCTTGCCTTACGCGACTTCCATATGTTAGAACTTTTTCCTCGCCTATTCTTCTTATACTCCTTGACTATAAGTCTTGGTATGGGGGAGTGTGAGGGAAAAGTTCAATAGATAGGAGTAGAGAGGGGGTATATAGTAACAATAGTTTCATTGCTGGCTACTTGTTAAGGTAGGGTAAGTCAAGCTCCCGCTATTCCCTCCTTTTTTCCCCTCCCCGAAAGTGATAGTTTGACTGCCGGCTGCTTGTTAAGGTAGGGTCAGTCTAGCTCCCGCTATCCCTTCTCCTCCTTCTTCCCCCCCCCCGAAAGGTGACGTGTGGGGCTCTGGTCCAAACAGTAAACACTAGACTCTCAGCTCCCAGCACTACTACTGTAAGTACATTCCTGCTTTGTATACTAGTGGATTTATTGGTGGAAAGCTTCACTTTTGACCAATAATAAACTTAGTCCTTTCAGTCTTGCTCCAGGCTGACTGTTATAATAATCACCACATCTTTTAGGTATTGTACTTGTCATGGAGAGTGATTTCTTAAGCAGTGGGTAACCTGTCTATCTTTCCAGCTTGGATGACAGAGAGGGTCACCTGCCAATCAACGAGCAGAACTGATGGAGATGGACTAACATCCTGAGACTTCCCCTTTTTGGATTTAATTACCTGTGCACCTGTATGAAATTGCAGGACGTAACCCCTCATCATTGCAGTGGTAAAGAACCTGCTTTCCTGTCATCGGGATATAATACTCAAGGCTATACTGTGAAGAACGAACTGGTGGGTTGTAACCAACACCTGAGACCCCCCCCCATCATCAGCAACTGCTACGATTTCAACAACACTCAGTGTCACCAACACCAGACACCCCTATATATATTAGTGTTGAATTCAGTTATCATTTATATTTTTCATTTTTCATTTTCTTTAATGTAGGATTAATATTTCATATTTAAGTGTTTTATATTTTCTATATAATAAAGTGTTTATGTTTGTTATTATTTCTTTTTCTATTCACTAATTTTCCTGAGGAGGAGCCAGCCTTGGTAATACTGTCTGAAGTTGTTACAGGGCTGAGTAAGCCTTCACATCACGGGTGTTCTGAAGTTTGGAGCATTTGATAATGTAATGGGAAAGGAAGGCATCTACAGAGACAAAGCCAGGACTAAGAAGTATGATAACTGATGCACGCATGAACAAAGATCACTTACTACTCTCAGGTGACTTCAATATAAATCTCCTGCAAGACCAGGACCCACACGTTACTGAATTCACAAACACAATGAGTAACTGCATGTTGCTACCAACAGTAACAAAACCTACGAGAGTTACGGAGACTAGTGTTTCCCTACTTGACCACATCTGGACCAACACCATATCCCCTTTAAAATCAGGCATAATTACAGATAATACCCTACTTTCCTCATAACAACTCTTGGTAAAATACCCCAAGACACTACTAAAGTCACCTTCAGACTTCACAATGAGGCAGCCATTAATAACTTCACAACAGCAGTAACAAACATTGACTGGCACACTGAGCTAGAAATCTATACAGATATTGACGAATGTTTTAACAATTTTCTAAAAAAAGACCCAATACCTCTATAACAAGCACTGCCCTAAAAAAACTAAACAGATGACAGCTAAGAGACTGAACAGTCCCTGGCTAACACCCAGCATTCTCAAATCCATAAATACAAAACACCGATATGAAAAACAGTACAGAATGGGTCACATAACCAGAGACCAAACAAAACGTTACTCGTCAATCCTAACCAGCCTGATAAGAAGGGCAAAAAAACTGTATTATGAGAACAGATTATCCAACTTACGAGGTGATATAAAAAAGACCTGGAAGACCCTATCAGAAATTCTGGGAACAAAAAAAGATATCACGAAATAGCGAAATAAAATTAGCAAAATCAGATGAACCCCAACTCCCACCAACAGAAACAGCAAACAGACTCAATGATTTCTTCTCCACTATAGGACAAAACCTTGCCAATAAGATCCCAAGCTCAGATACCCCACCAAATGACTACCTCACTGGCAACTACCCGAACACACTGTTCCTAGCTCCGACTAACCCATACGAAGTCTCCCTTATTATCAACTCACTGAAAAATAAGGCAGGAGATTTAAATACCTTACCACCCTTTATATACAAAAAAGTGTCACAAGTACTATCACCAATCATTGCAACACTCTTTAACAAATCCATTGAATCCTCCACCTTCCCTACAGCTCTCAAAATAGCAAGGGTCACCCTGATCCATAAAGGAGGAGACCAAACAGAGTTGAATAACTATAGGCCAATATCCAATTTACACCCTCTCTCAAAAATCTTCGAAAAATTAATTCATAAACGAATCTACTCCTACCTCATCTCCCAAAACATTCTCAACCCCTGCCAATTTGGATTCAGGCCTAATAAAAATACTAATGATGCTATTATACACATGCTAGAACATATATACACTGCAATAGAGAAAAAAGAAGTCCCACTGGGGATCTTCATTGACTTACGTAAAGCTTTTTATACAGTTGACCATGACTTGCTCCACGTAAAATTGTCACACTATGGTATTAGAGGGCACTCCCTCAACTACCTCAAGTCTTACCTCAGCAACAGAAGCCAATATGTGTATGCAAATGGGGCAAGCTCTTCCGCTCAACCAATTACAGTTGGTGTCCCACAGGGAAGTGTCCTTGGCCCTCTTCTCTTTCTCCTATACATAAATGACCTACCAAATGCTTCGCAATTACTCAAACCCACACTTTTTGCAGATGACACTACATACGTCTTCTCTCACCCGAGCCCAGTCACGCTAGCCAATACTGTAAACACCGAATTACAGAAAATATCTACCTGGATGAGGACTAACAAACTTACAGTAAACATTGACAAAACCTACTTCATTCAGTTTGGTAACAGAGCTACAGATGTACCTCTTAACATAACGATAAACAGATCACCTATCACAAAGCTAACAGAGGGAAAATTCTTAGGAATCCACCTTGATAATAGACTCAAATTTCATACACATATACAACAAATTTCTAAGAAAATTTCCAAGACTGTAGGCATACTATCGAAGATACGGTACTATGTTCCACAGTCAGCCTTCCTGGCCCTTTATCACTCTCTTATTTACCCCTATCTCACCTATGGAATTTGTGCATGAGGCTCAACAACAATTAACCATCTCAGACCACTAATTACCCAACAAAAGGCTGCAGTTAGAATGATAAATTCTCACTACAGGCAGCACACTCCACCAATATTCAAAACACTCAACCTACTCACCATACAAAACATCCATACTTATTACTGCACCTATTACATACATAGAACACTTAACTCTGATATTAACCCTCCCCTCAAACATCTCCTTGCCAACCTCAACAGAACACATGACCATAACACAAGGCACAGATCACTCTTTGATGTTCCTCGTGTCCATCTCACGCTATGCAAAAACTCAATGCACATAAAAGGCCCTAAAATCTGGAATTCATTACCTGTAAATATAAAAGGAACACTACCTGTTTATAAATTCAAGTCTCTTCTCAAAGATCACTTACTCAAAACCAAATAAATACTGAATAACTGAACCTTATTAATTGTGTATCCTATATGTTACTCACAATTATATCACACAAATGTTAAACCTAGGACCCAATCTAACTTTGTTATTTTTTAAAATACACTACCTAACAGAATACTCCATTCGACTGAATGTACAGCAATGCATGCAACCATATGACCTGTCTTTGTAATACTCATTTGTGCTTTATAGTTATCTGTTTACAATAATGTTTTATCACTGATTTCATCATTGCTTAGTTAATCTTAAGTTAATTTTAAGCCAGCCCGTAATGCTATGCATATAAGTGGCTTTAGCATGCTGCTCTTACCTGTATTTTTTTGTACCTCTGTATGTATGCTTAAATTACTAAATAAATAAGGAAAGTTGTGTATAAGGGAGGATTCAACCAGAAGGCGATTGTGAAAGTTAGCAATAGGGTAGACAGTTTTAGCAGAAGACCAGTCAGTAGGATGACTGTGATCTCTGACATTACAGAAAAGATCCTTGTTGGTGTCGGCAAGCCTAACACTACTCTTGTGCTCCTGGAGTCTGTCAGAAAGAAAATGGCCAGTTTCTCCAAAGTACTGAAGAGAACAAGAGGAACACGAAATAGAGTAGATACCAGGAGCATCTATAAAGGACGAGAGGTACAAACTGTGAAGGGTATTAGTTTGGCGAAATGTAAGTTTGATGTCTAAGGAATGGAGAGAGTTGTTGAGATTAGGGAAGCCGGAGAACAGGAGAGTTCCCAGGAGTCGAGAGTTTGGGAGAGAAGAAAGCCCGTTTAGCACGTGAGAAGGCAGACTTTATGAAATGGGAAGGGTAGCCAAGACGAGAAAATGAGTTACGAAGAGTGGAAATTTCCGATTCAAGGAAATGAGGACCACAAATGTGGAAAAATGGAGAAAGAGAGAAATAAGAACACTTTTCTTGACAGAGGAAGCATGATAAGAAAAGTAGTGAATGTACATGCCACTCTGCATAGTCTATCCAAAATCTTCTCTAATTGAGACCAATCAGTATTTAGTA